>NC_092149.1:8437607-8644541 GCF_045791955.1 Oncorhynchus clarkii lewisi | reverse complement strand
GGTAGAGTTGATAGGTAATTGTCTGTCTGTCTGTCTGTCTAGTAGGCAGAGTTGATAGGTAATTGTCTGTCTGTCTGTCTGTCTAGTAGGTAGAGTTGATAGGTAATTGTCTGTCTGTCTGTCTGTCTGTCTAGTAGGCAGAGTTGATAGGTAATTGTCTGTCTGTCTGTCTGTCTAGTTGGTAGAGTTGATAGGTAATTGTCTGTCTGTCTGTCTAGTTGGTAGAGTTGATAGGTAACTGTCTGTCTGTATGGACAGTATGTGTCCCTACTGTACGAATGATAGGGAGAGACTATACAGACAGTAACCTAAAGAAGCATAGTTGCTGTAACTGTGGTAAACTGTGTTTACCCAATCAGCTGCTCAGCTCACCCTGATGTCAGTGGCGTCTCCGTGACGGATGTGGCTGGCCCAGGTGGATGGTTCACTGTTGCTCTCCAAGTAGTGGTTGATCTTGAGCACGCGGTCCATGGTCCCCGGCTTCGACACCCCACCGCCCAACCCAGCATGGTGGTTCAGGTTGGGGTCCAGGTACGCTGACGCCATGCTTCCTTTGGTGGGGGCTAGCTGTCTGTCATATTCTGAAGGTAGAGAGACAGAGGGGAGAGAAAGAGAGAGAGAGAGAGAGAGAGGGATGCAAAGAGAGAGATAGGGGAGGGAGAGGTAGAGAGAGAGTGAGAGATAGGGGAAGTAGAGATAGAAAGAGAGAGAGAGGAGGGATGCAAAGAGAGAGATAGGGGAGGGAGAGGTAGAGAGAGAGAGAGAGCGAGAGATAGGGGAAGTAGAGAGAGAAAGAGAGAGAGAGGAGGGATGCAAAGAGAGAGATAGGGGAGGCAGAGGTAGAGATAGAGAGCGAGAGAGATAGGGGAGGTAGAGAGAGAGAGAGAGAGAGAGAGAGAGAGAGAGAGAGAGAGAGAGAGAGAGAGAGAGGTAGAGAGAGAGAGAGAGAGATAGAGGCGGTAGAGAGAGAGATAGAGGAGATAGAGAGAGAGAGAGAGAGAGGAGGTAGAGAGAGAGAGAGGGGGAGAGAGATAGAGGAGATAGAGGTAGAGAGATATAGGAGGTAGAGAGAGAGAGAGGGGGAGAGAGATAGAGGAGATAGAGGTAGAGAGATATAGGAGGTAGAGAGAGAGAGAGAGAGAGAGAGAGAGAGAAGGCTTCAGGTGAATTCCCACTAGACGACTGTGTAACTTTCTCACCATAATAAATTCATCTGTAATCAGTAACAAAAGTGGACTGGAGAGAATAGAACAGACAAACGGACGGCTGGACAGGCTGACAGATAACAGTGAGGTCTGCAGGTTGAAGTGGACTGAGCTGGGCTTGCTACAGTAGGCTGGCCAGACAGCTGGGTGGCTTTGGAGAGTGAGCAGGGAGCAGCACTGTCAGAAGCACTGCCAGCATTACAACAACCCTCCTCACGAACCACAAACTGGGGCCATTATACATAAGCTGTTTGGATTGTGGTAGAAACGGTCAGGGGTGAAATTTGGGGTGTGTGTGTGTGTGTGTGTCTGTGTATGTGTGTGTGTGTGTGTGTGTGTGTGTGTGTGTGTGTGTGTGTGTGGTAATAGGTACAGCCAAGACAGTACCGCTGTGCTTGTTAAAACATGGCTTTTCTAGTGTTTTGGAAAGACTGACCCAGAGCAGCTCAGTGACATTCCTCAGCCTTCCTGACTGTATCTGCTGTTGGTAACATCACTAGAATAGAGCACCACAGGAAAACCTGCCCTTAACACCAAAAACACACACATTCTCAGATGGCGACCTCTTCGATGGTACTTTCTGGTAACCCGGGCAGAACACATGTATGAAGACAGAGGTAAATATCCTAACTCTTGACAATCAGTCAGACAACATTGAAGCAATGGAGATCAGTACAGACACAACTGGTCCATTTGAGCCCACGACTGGACAACTTCCTTTCAGAGTTGATCTTTAATTAACTCCTGTCAAACTCAATTCAAACACTACTATTCTGATCTAACACCAGCACAGCAACAACAGTCCAATCAGTCACTCCTCCTACCTTTACTGATGAAGGGCCAGCAGGTACACTCCACTGTAGAGTTCCGTTGTGACAACATTAGTGCTATAGCAACAGCACACTAGGTTACCCAGTAGAATATGTCCACTAGATTACCCAGTAGAGTATGTCCACTAGGTTACACAGTAGAGTATGTCCACGAGGTTACACAGTAGAGTATGTCCACGAGGTTACCCAGTAGAGTATGTCCACGAGGTTACACAGTAGAGTATGTCCACTAGGTTACACAGTAGAGTATGTCCACGAGGTTACACAGTAGAGTATGTCCACGAGGTTACACAGTAGAGTATGTCCACTAGGTTACACAGTAGAGTATGTCCACGAGGTTACCCAGTAGAATATGTCCACTAGGTTACACAGTAGAGAATGTCCACTAGGTTACCCAGTAGAGTATGTCCACTAGGTTACACAGTAGAGTATGTCCACGAGGTTACACAGTAGAGTATGTCCACGAGGTTACCCAGTAGAGTATGTCCACGAGGTTACACAGTAGAGTATGTCCACGAGGTTACACAGTAGAGAATGTCCACTAGGTTACCCAGTAGAGTATGTCCACGAGGTTACCCAGTAGAGTATGTCCACGAGGTTACACAGTAGAGTATGTCCACGAGGTTACACAGTAGAGAATGTCCACTAGGTTACCCAGTAGAGTATGTCCACGAGGTTACCCAGTAGAGTATGTCCACGAGGTTACACAGTAGAGTATGTCCACTAGGTTACACAGTAGAGTATGTCCACGAGGTTACACAGTAGAGTATGTCCACGAGGTTACACAGTAGAGTATGTCCACGAGGTTACACAGTAGAGTATGTCCACGAGGTTACACAGTAGAGTATGTCCACGAGGTTACACAGTAGAGTATGTCCACGAGGTTACCCAGTAGAGTATGTCCACGAGGTTACCCAGTAGAGTATGTCCACGAGGTTACACAGTAGAGAATCGACAGGTCCATGGGATTTATTCTTGGTTTCTTCCAGGCACAAACACACTTCTTCTTACCCACACATTCCTCTCTCTCTCTCTCTCATACACACACATACAAAGTGAACAACACATTCACGTCTTTCCTGTCCAGTCACGTCACATCCTGGTTATCACAATGCGTCCTGTCCGCTCAGGAGCCACAGTGAGTCATCACTCCTGTCTCCTCACACGGCACAGAGCTCTTCCTGGTTGAGAAGAGGAGAAGCCTGTGCTGTGATCAACATGTCACTGCTGTTTCATGGTAGAGCTCTTCCTGGACTGAACTGAGGGGGCGAGGCCAGAGTCCTCCAGCTCCACAACACAACACAGTCCTGTGAATAATGTGAATGCTGTGAACAGTCAGGCTGCTAGCCTAGCCTAACTCCACCGTGGCTGCTGTTACCCAGGCAAGACAGAATGGAGTTCAGTTCCACAGGAAGAGAGAGGCAGGCTGTGATTGGCTTGGTGACAGACGGAGTTGAGTAAACAAGGCGTGCTTAGTGGGAGCCCAGCCAACATGGTGGATTGGATGACAGGAGGGCCGGCCTGGGAGGACAACAACATGGTTGATAGGAGGATAGGAGGGCCGGCCTGGGAGGAGTCAACATGGTTGATAGGAGGATAGGAGGGCCGGCCTGGGAGGACAACAACATGGTTGATAGGAGGATAGGAGGGCCGGCCTGGGAGGAGTGAACATGGTTGATAGGAGGATAGGAGGGCCGGCCTGGGAGGACAACAACATGGTTGATAGGATGACAGGAGGGCCGGCCTGGGAGGAGTCAACAACATGGTTGATAGGAGGACAGGAGGGCCGGCCTGGGAGGAGTCAACATGGTTGATAGGAGGATAGGAGGGCCGGCCTGGGAGGAGTCAACAACATGGTTGATAGGAGGATAGGAGGGCCGGCCTGGGAGGAGTCAACAACATGGTTGATAGGAGGATAGGAGGGCCGGCCTGGGAGGAGTCAACAACATGGTTGATAGGAGGATAGGAGGGCCGGCCTGGGAGGACAACAACATGGTTGATAGGAGGGCCGGCCTGGGAGGACAACAACATGGTTGATAGGAGGATAGGAGGGCAACAACATGGTTGATAGGAAGATAGGAGGGCCGGCCTGGGAGGACAACAACATGGTTGATAAGAGGGCCGGCCTGGGAGGACAACAACATGGTTGATAGGAGGACAGTAGGGCCGGCCTGGGAGGACAACAACATGGTTGATAGGAGGGCCGGCCTGGGAGGACAACAACATGGTTGATAGGAGGGCCGGCCTGGGAGGACAACAACATGGTTGATAGGAGGATAGGAGAGCCGGCCTGGGAGGAGGAGTCAACAACATGGTTGATAGGAGGACAGTAGGGCAACAACACACAAACCTTTGTGAATGTGAGGAAAGATTGTCAATTATACTGACAAGATAGTCAAGCGACCGCTCTAACAATGGAATTTTTATTTATTAATATATATATAAAGATATTTTTTTCTTCTAACACTGGAAATACATGTCCTCAAAGACAGATCAAAGACCTGATCAGGTAGCAGCACCATTTAGATGGAAGATACACATGTGAACAATAGGGCATAGAGATCGATAGAGGACTCATCTTTGTATCTGTGCCATTAAAATGTCTGTGACAGCCTCAATGGTGCTGCCCATACTATCTCCATTTTAAAGTAGTACATTTTCTTATTTTTCATTGGTTGATTTCTACCAACTCATAGGAATCCCCACCCAGTTGACTACTTTAAAATGGTGGAAGCCCTCAACGACAACGCTAAAACGGGTTATATCCATGATGACTCCTCTATCCATCTCTATGACAACAGGCACAACTCCGATGTAAAGTAATTTTTTTCAAAGATGACAAAAAGCCACGTGAGTCCACATATCAGTGCATTCATTCGTATCAACCTAACCATTACAAAATGTAGTAGTCAGTCTGTCAGTAGTCAGCCAGTCAGTCAGTCAGTAGTCAGCCAGTCAGTAGTCAGTAGTCAGCCAGTCAGTCAGTAGTCAGCCAGTCAGTCAGTAAGTCAGTAGTCAGCCAGTCAGTAGTCAGCCAGTCAGTCAGTCAGTCGTCAGCCAGTCAGTCAGTCAGTAGTCAGTCAGTAGTCAGTCAGTCAGTAGTCAGCCAGTCAGTAGTCAGCCAGTCAGTAGTCAGTCAGTCAGTAGTCAGCCAGTCAGTAGTCAGCCAGTCAGTCAGTAGTCAGTCAGTCAGTCGTCCGTCAGTAGTCAGTCAGTCAGTAGTCAGCCAGTCAGTAGTCAGTCAGTCAGTCAGTAGTCAGTCAGTCGTCCGTCAGTAGTCAGTCAGTCAGTAGTCAGCCAGTCAGTAGTCAGTCAGTCAGTAGTCAGTCAGTTAGTAGTCAGTCAGTCAGTCAGTAGTCCGCCAGTCAGTCAGTAGTCAGTCAGTAGTCCGCCAGTCAGTCAGTAGTCAGCCAGTCAGTCAGTAGTCAGCCAGTCAGTCAGTAGTCAGTCAGTAGTCAGCCAGTCAGTCGGTAGTCAGCCAGTCAGTAGTCAGCAGAGCAGGCACAAGGACAGTGATGAGGGGGAAGTATAGCCTAGCCTATCTGCTGACTCTGCTAGTTTACAGATTGACCTACAGTCACCTCTAACTGAGATACTCTCGCACGCACACACACACACACACACACACACACACACAAGAATCCTTTCATAGAAGACAAAGTTATACCTGCCGGGAAACGTTTATGAGATTAGCCGACTTGACAAAATGCCTCATCATACTGACAAAGCTCCTTGAGTGAACCTACTGTATGGAAGAATGATAAATGACTTCATGTCAAACATCTTTAAGGTTTAACACTCTTAAATAGACCTACTAAATAAACCTTTTGTCAACATTATCAGGAACTTTCTAGCATGTATGTCTACTGACTGCCTCAGCCAATTCCCCTACTATAGTTTCTGAAAGACCTGTTACCAGGTTAGGGTAATCATTATAGGACACAGACGGACACACACATCCCTTGTAGTGACTGAGAGGCTGGAGGGCCAGTAGACTAGGAGATGAGAGAGATGGTTAACAGGGGTGATACAGACTCCCCAAATAACACCCATCTGATTGTAAGACTGACATATATGTCTCAATTACTGTACATGAACTCACTCTGGGTTATCCCATGAAGACTATCAGCCTGATAATAACAGGCTGCTAATAGGATAATAGGATAATAATAGTCTAGTTGTTATCCCTCAGGGTTAAACATGACAACATTGTTTCCTCGTTATTTCAACTCAATCCAACATCAATCAAAATACTTGTTTATTCGATGTTGACATCAGGTCATTGCCGTAGGATGTTTAGTTATCAAATTAATTCTTAATTTCCTTGTAGTATGGACAAAGCTTGGTATATAAGCTTAGATAATATAATCAATAGAGTAGCCCACTGTCTGTCTAGCTCGTGAGAGTATTGACCTCATTACTCTAGTTGTACTGTAGTCTCATCCTAAAGAGATTGTGTAACAGTGTCTCGTGGCTCAGAGGGATTGACTGTGGGACTGCAGTCTTCTCTCTAGGTTAGTTATTGACAGTAGTCTGAGCCCACATTGGCCAGAGCAACGCTGCTATAACAACACGTGTCAATTCCAATGAAAGTCAACCAGCACTTCATCAGCACTACTGAGCAACCATAGACTTCTGTTCCACTGTTTCGCTGTGGTGAAGAAAAACATGGCCTTTTTCCCAACTCACAGAGGGCCCATTCAGCAGCTAGGCCAGGCTATCTCCAGGGAGGGCCCGTTCAGCAGCTAGGCCAGGCTATCTCCAGGGAGGGCCCATTCAGCAGCTAGGCCAGGCTATCTCCAGGGAGGGCCCGTTCAGCAGCTAGGCCAGGCTATCTCTAGGGAGGGCCCGTTCAGCAGCTAGGCCAGGCTATCTCCAGGGAGGGCCCGTTCAGCAGCTAGGCCAGGCTATCTCCAGGGAGGGCCCATTCAGCAGCTAGGCCAGGCTATCTCCAGGGAGGGCCCGTTCAGCAGCTAGGCCAGGCTATCTCCAGGGAGGGCCCATTCAGCAGCTAGGCCAGGCTATCTCCAGGGAGGGCCCGTTCAGCAGCTAGGCCAGGCTATCTCCAGGGAGGGCCCGTTCAGCAGCTAGGCCAGGCTATCTCCAGGGAGGGCCCATTCAGCAGCTAGGCCAGGCTATCTCCAGGGAGGGCCCATTCAGCAGCTAGGCCAGGCTATCTCCAGGGAGGGCCCATTCAGCAGCTAGGCCAGGCTATCTCCAGGGAGGGCCCGTTCAGCAGCTAGGCCAGGCTATCTCCAGGGAGGGCCCATTCAGCAGCTAGGCCAGGCTATCTCCAGGGAGGGCCCATTCAGCAGCTAGGCCAGGCTATCTCCAGGGAGGGCCCATTCAGCAGCTAGGCCAGGCTATCTCCAGGGAGGGGCCGTTCAGCAGCTAGGCCAGGCTATCTCCAGGGAGGGCCCGTTCAGCAGCTAGGCCAGGCTATCTCCAGAGAGGGCCCATTCAGCAGCTAGGCCAGGCTATCTCCAGGGAGGGCCCATTCAGCAGCTAGGCCAGGCTATGTAACGCAACTTACTGTGAATGTGAACAATAATGAAAACAAAAGTCAAATACTAAAGTATGCAAAGGAAATAGGAACTAGATTTGGAGGCATGTGAGTACATTTTCTACTGAGAGGAAGCGTTCAATTCAAACAAGCATGGTGCAAGGAAGAGGGACAAGCTGCAACTGGACACCTGTACAGTTATCTTAAGGTACACACACACACACACACACAAGTGTATACACACACCACACACACACACACACACAGAGACACACACACACACACACAAAAGTCTATATTTCTAAGAAGGTAAAGAATGCATGGTCTTAAAACCTTGGTTAGAGAACATAGACATGTAGAACAGGACTGTTAATTCTAGTCCTGAAGAGAAAGGACCTCACCCAACTGCTTGCTGTGCCGCCAATGGATTCATTTCATTGGTCTACTCTCACTAGGGGGAATCAGGTCTGGTATCCACTCCTGTCTGAACATATAGACTATTTGATTTATTCCTTATTTTACCAGGTAAGTTGACTGAGAACACATTTTCAAACACAGCAACAACCTGGGGAATAGTTACAGGGATGAATGAGCCAATTGGAAGCTGGGGATGATTAGGTGGCCATGATGGTATGAGGGCCAGATGGAGAATTTAGCAAAGACACCAAGGTTAAGACACATACTCATACAATAAGTGCCATGGGATCTTTAGTGACCACAGAGAGTCAGGACTAGGGTTGCACATTTTGGGGAATATTCAGAGGTGGAAACTTTCCATGGGAATTAACGGGACTATATGGGAATTAATGGGGATGAACGGAAATATATGCAAATTAATAGGAATTCCATTTAAATGTAAATGTTTTTTGCATTGGATATATTTACCATATCATATGGAGACAGAAACAGAAACCTTTTACCTTATCATAAGTACACACACTGCAATTGTAAAGTATTAAATTCTAACAATAGAAATAAAAATAACAATTTAGTTAGGAATTGAACTATAATTAAATGAGTTGACTCTTCACATGGTATGATTTTACTGAACAACAAAAGAAAGGGAATATCTAATGATCCCCAATAATCCATCTCATCTCCCAAAAAGGTTTTCAACATACATCTGTAAAATGATAGTCTAGAAACTAAAGCTTTGGTTGTCTTCCTCTCAGGCTTCCATGTCTTCTCCCTGTTCCTCCTCAATGTCCAACTCTTGAACATCAGACTCTGAGGCCTCATGTTCACTGTCCCTTTCCAACCTTGTTGGGGATGGCTCGTTGTCAGGCTCAAAAAGCCTCAAATTTGCCCGGATGGCCACCAATTTTTCAACCCTTGTATTTGTCAGCCTGTTGTGTGCTTTGGTGTGTGTGTTCCCTACCAAGAACCAGATGCGCTCTGAGACGGCTGATGTTGGTGGGATTTGGAGGATGATGGAGGCAACAGGGGAAAGAGTCTCAGATCCACATAGTCCCTTCCACCAGGTGGGTGATGAGATATGTTGGCACGACTGCCATATTGCATCTCCATCCCAAAGCCCTTGCACTTCGTCAGACTGCCAAGAACCTTGCCCTCATCCAGGCCAAGGTGGCGAGACACGGTAGTGATGACACCATAGGCCTTGTTGATCTCTGCACCAGACAGGATGCTCTTGTCAGCATACTTGGGGTCCAACATGTACGCTGCGGCGTGTCTGGGCTTCAGGCAGAAGTCTTCACGCTTTTTGATGTATTTCAGAACTGCAGTTTCCTCTGCTTGGAGCAACAGTGAAGTGTGCAGGGCAGTATGGATTTCTTCTCTTACATCTGCAAGCAGAGTCTGAACATCAGACAGGATGGCATTGTCTTCCTCAATCCGTGCAATGGCTACTGCTGTAGGTTTCAGGAGTTTCAGGCTGCTTACCACTCTCTCCCAAAATCCCGGAGGATCCTCTTGATGGGGCTGTCCATATCGGCAGACTGTGATATGGCCATTTCTTGGAGAGACTCCTTCCCATCCAGGAAACTGTCAAACATGATGACAACACCACCCCAATGGGTGCTGCTGGGCAGCTTCAATGTGGTGCACTTATTCTTCTCACTTTGCTTGGTGAGGTAGATTGCTGCTATAACTTGATGACCCTTCACATACCTAACCATTTCCTTGGCTCTCTTCTGCCTTCAGCTCATCTGCAATCTAGAGGCCGGTGTGTCTGTGCTCTTGTAGAATACTGGTTGAGGGGTGGAGATGATGTAGTTAATTATTTCTTGCCCACGAACATTTGACCACCCATCAGAGATGATTGCAATACAGCCTGCTTTCTCTATGATTTGCTTGACCTTCACTTTAACTCTGCATCTAGAAAATAAGTAGATAAAGCATGTCTGGTTGGAGGGGTGTATGCTGGACGAAGAACATTCAGAAATCTCTTCCAATACACATTGCCTGTGAGCATCAGAAATGAACCAGTTGCATACGGCTCGAACAAGACATTCATCAGCATTTCTCTGACTACGTTCCTCCATTGAGTCAAAAAAACTTCTGATTCTAGGAGGACTGTGAGCGGTTGATATCGATAAGGTGTCTGATTCATCATTTCCACCTCGAATAGAAGTAGAGGGACTTTGTCAGAGGTTGCTTGTTGTGAGCGCAGAGGGAACTTTATGCACTTCGTCGTGTATTGGATCTGTTGTGGCGGTACGCAAATTGGGAGTGGGTCTAGGGTGTCTGGGATGATGGAGTTAATGTGGGCCATAACCTTCCTCTCAATGCACTTCATTATTAAAGAAGTAAGTGCTACAGGGCGGTAGTCATTGTGGCGTGAAGCCTAAGAGTTCTTGGGAACAGGAATGATGGTGGTCAGTTTAAAACACATAGAAATACAAAAAAAACATAGACTACCCACCCCAACTCACGCCCTGAACAACCTAACACAAAGACATAAAAAGGACGTGACAGTGTCCTTTAATGCTGTTGCATCTCACATGTTTCATTGACCACAACATTCTCCAGCTGAAAACTAAGCCTTATCTTTTAATGGCTTTGAAATCTCTTGCTTTGACCAAGAAATGTTAACAAAACACCACAGATCAGTGTGACTGATTGGGGGTGGGGTGGGGTGGTGTGTGTGTGTGTGTGTGTGTGTGTGTGTGTGTGTGTGTGTGTGTGTGTGTGTGTGTGTGTGTGTGTGTGTGTATACATATGTGTTTGTGTGTGGGGACAAGTGAGTCACAGTACACAATCTGATTTGATCCATTTGGCCCCAACGGCATTACCATGAACCAAGGGCTCAAACAAAACCCCTCCTTCTACAGTACAGTAGAAATGATCACATCATGTCCAGTACATGGAGCACCATACGTTCACCATCACCATCCTTTACTGTGGAGTTAGTGCTCAGGGTACAACACCTGCTGCCTCTGCAGCCTGTATGGTCACGTCCCAAACAGAACCCTATTCCCTACATACTGCACCTATGAGCCCTGGTCAAAAGTACTGCACTCTATAGGAAATAGGGTGACAATTAGAACGCATCCAGTATCTATCCTATAGCCTGTGGGGACCGAAGCGGTTTCCCACTGACTCTCTCCCGCAGTCCCACGGCTCTGCTCTACACTCCTACATCCTCATTACGACCTGCTACTGATGGAGCTACTTCCTCCCTGGAGTAAAGCTTCCTTTCCTCTCATCCTCTGCCTACTGTACCAGCTCATACAGAACTATCCAGCCCCCCAAAAAACTACATCAAGGCTTTGCCTGGGTTTAATATATGCTGCATTTACATTAACCCTGGAGGATGCAGTTAGAAGGAGAGCCAGAGCCTCTAAATAGATGAAGACAGAAGGGAAGACTTCCCCAGTGTTATTCTGTTCTGGCTTTTCTAAAGCACCAGGACTCATGATAGATACTGGTATCCAGGGAGACAGTAAAGCAGCTGCCACCGCTGCTGTTTCTGTTTCTGCTGCTGGTTCTGTTTCTGCTGATGCTTCTTCTGTTTCTGCTGCAGGTTCCCTTTCTACTGCTGCTAGTTCTGTTTCTACTGCTGCTAGTTCTGTTTCTACTGCTACTACTTCTGTTTCTACTGCTACTAGTTCTGTTTCTACTACTGCTAGTTCTGTTTCTACTGCTACTACTTCTGTTTCTACTGCTACTAGTTCTGTTTCTACTACTACTAGTTATGTTTCTACTGCTGCTAGTTCTGATTCTACTGCTGCTAGTTCTGTTTCTTTTTCTACTGCTACTAGTTATGTTTCTGTTTCTACTGCTACTAGTTATGTTTCTACTGCTAGTGCTGCTAGTTCTGTTTCTACTGCTGCTAGTTCTGTTTCTAATGCTGCTAGTTCTGTTTCTACTACTGCTAGTTCTGTTTCTACTACTACTAGTTCTGTTTCTACTACTACTAGTTATGTTTCTACTACTACTAGTTCTGTTTCTACTACTACTAGTTCTGTTTTTACTGCTGATAGTTCTGTTTCTGTTTCTACTACTACTAGTTCTGTTTCTACCTGCTACTAGTTCTGTTTCTACTGGTGCTTGTTCTGTTTCTACTGCTGCTAGTTCTGTTTCTACTACTACTAGTTCTGTTTCTACTGCTGATAGTTCTGTTTCTACTACTACTAATTCCGTTTCTACTACTACTAGTTATGTTTCTACTGCTGCTAGTTCTGATTCTACTGCTGCTAGTTCTGTTTCTTTTTCTACTGCTACTAGTTATGTTTCTGTTTCTACTGCTACTAGTTATGTTTCTACTGCTAGTGCTGCTAGTTCTGTTTCTACTGCTGCTAGTTCTGTTTCTAATGCTGCTAGTTCTGTTTCTACTACTGCTAGTTCTGTTTCTACTACTACTAGTTATGTTTCTACTACTACTAGTTCTGTTTCTACTACTACTAGTTCTGTTTTTACTGCTGATAGTTCTGTTTCTGTTTCTACTACTACTAGTTCTGTTTCTACCTGCTACTAGTTCTGTTTCTACTGGTGCTTGTTCTGTTTCTACTGCTGCTAGTTCTGTTTCTACTACTACTAGTTCTGTTTCTACTGCTGATAGTTCTGTTTCTACTACTACTAATTCCGTTTCTACTACTACTAGTTCTGTTTCTACTGCTGATAGTTCTGTTTCTCCTACTACTACTAGTTCTGTTTCTACTACTACTAGTTATGTTTCTACTACTACTAGTTCTGTTTCTACTACTACTAGTTCTGTTTCTACTACTACTAGTTCTGTTTCTACTACTAGTAGTTCTGTTTCTACTGCTGATAGTTCTGTTTCTCCTACTACTACTAGTTCTGTTTCTACTACTACTAGTTCTGTTTCTACTGCTACTAGTTCTGTTTCTACTACTACTAGTTCTGTTTCTACTACTACTAGTTCTGTTTCTACTGCTGATAGTTCTGTTTCTCCTACTACTACTAGTTCTGTTTCTACTACTACTAGTTCTGTTTCTACTGGTGCTAGTTCTGTTTCTACTGCTGCTAGTTCTGTTTCTACTGCTGATAGTTCTGTTTCTACTGCTGATAGTTCTGTTTCTCCTACTACTACTACTAGTTCTGTTTCTACTGGTGCTAGTTCTGTTTCTACTGCTGCTAGGTCTGTTTCTACTGCTGATAGTTCTGTTTCTACTACTACTAGTTATGTTTCTACTGCTGATAGTTCTGTTTCTCCTACTACTACTAGTTCTGTTTCTACTACTACTAGTTCTGTTTCTACTGGTGCTAGTTCTGTTTCTACTACTACTAGTTCTGTTTCTACTGCTGATAGTTCTGTTTCTACTGCTGATAGTTCTGTTTCTCCTACTACTGCTAGTTCTGTTTCTACTACTACTAGTTCTGTTTCTACCTGCTACTAGTTCTGTTTCTCCTACTACTACTAGTTCTGTTTCTCCTACTACTACTAGTTCTGTTTCTACCTGCTACTAGTTATGTTTCTTCTACTACTACTAGTTCTGTTTCTACTACTACTAGTTCTGTTTCTACTACTACTAGTTCTGTTTCTACTGCTGATAGTTCTGTTTCTCCTACTACTACTAGTTCTGTTTCTACTACTACTAGTTCTGTTTCTACTACTACTAGTTCTGTTTCTCCTACTACTACTAGTTATGTTTCTCCTACTACTAGTTCTGTTTCTACTGCTACTAGTTCTGTTTCTACTACTACTACTACTAGTTCTGTTTCTACTGCTACTAGTTCTGTTTCTCCTACTACTACTAGTTATGTTTCTACTACTACTAGTTCTGTTTATCCTACTACTACTAGTTCTGTTTCTACTACTACTAGTTCCGTTTCTACTGCTGCTAGTTCTGTTTCTACTGCTACTAGTTTTGTTTCTACTGCTGATAGTTCTGTTTCTACTACTACTAGTTCTGTTTCTACTGCTGATAGTTCTGTTTCTCCTACTACTACTAGTTCTGTTTCTCCTACTACTACTAGTTCTGTTTCTACCTGCTACTAGTTCTGTTTCTACTACTACTACTAGTTCTGTTTCTACTACTACTAGTTCTGTTTCTACTACTACTAGTTCTGTTTCTACTGCTGATAGTTCTGTTTCTACTGCTGATAGTCCTGTTTCTACTACTACTAGTTCTGTTTCTCCTACTACTACTAGTTATGTTTCTACTGCTGATAGTTCTGTTTCTCCTACTACTACTAGTTATGTTTCTCCTACTACTACTAGTTCTGTTTCTACCTGCTACTAGTTCTGTTTCTTCTACTACTACTAGTTCTGTTTCTTCTACTACTACTAGTTCTGTTTCTACTACTACTAGTTCTGTTTCTACTACTACTAGTTCTGTTTCTACTGCTGATAGTTCTGTTTCTCCTACTACTAGTTCTGTTTCTACTACTACTAGTTCTGTTTCTACTGCTACTACTAGTTCTGTTTCTACTGCTGATAGTTCTGTTTCTCCTACTACTACTAGTTATGTTTCTCCTACTACTACTAGTTCTGTTTCTACCTGCTACTAGTTCTGTTTCTTCTACTACTACTAGTTCTGTTTCTTCTACTACTACTAGTTCTGTTTCTACTACTACTAGTTATGTTTCTACTGCTGATAGTTCTGTTTCTCCTACTACTACTAGTTCTGTTTCTACTGCTGCTACTAGTTATGTTTCTTCTACTACTACTAGTTCTGTTTCTTCTACTACTACTAGTTCTGTTTCTACTACTACTAGTTCTGTTTCTACTGCTACTAGTTCTGTTTCTACTACTGATAGTTCTGTTTTTACTACTACTAGTTCTGTTTCTACTGCTACTAGTTCTGTTTCTACTACTGATAGTTCTGTTTCTACTGCTGCTACTAGTTCTGTTTCTTCTACTACTACTAGTTCTGTTTCTTCTACTACTAGTAGTTCTGTTTCTACTACTACTAGTTTGGTTTCTACTGCTACTACTAGTTCTGTTTCTACTGCTGATAGTTCTGTTTCTCCTACTACTACTAGTTATGTTTCTCCTACTACTACTAGTTCTGTTTCTACCTGCTACTAGTTATGTTTCTTCTACTACTACTAGTTCTGTTTCTTCTACTACTACTAGTTCTGTTTCTACTGCTGCTAGTTCTGTTTCTACTGCTACTAGTTCTGTTTCTACTGCTGATAGTTCTGTTTCTACTACTACTAGTTATGTTTCTACTGCTGATAGTTCTGTTTCTCCTACTACTACTAGTTCTGTTTCTCCTACTACTACTAGTTCTGTTTCTACCTGCTACTAGTTCTGTTTCTACTACTACTACTAGTTCTGTTTCTACTACTACTAGTTCTGTTTCTACTACTACTAGTTCTGTTTCTACTGCTGATAGTTCTGTTTCTACTGCTGATAGTTCTGTTTCTACTACTACTAGTTCTGTTTCTCCTACTACTACTAGTTCTGTTTCTACTGCTGATAGTTCTGTTTCTCCTACTACTACTAGTTATGTTTCTCCTACTACTACTAGTTCTGTTTCTACCTGCTACTAGTTCTGTTTCTTCTACTACTACTAGTTCTGTTTCTTCTACTACTACTAGTTCTGTTTCTACTACTACTAGTTCTGTTTCTACTGGTGCTAGTTCTGTTTCTCCTACTACTACTAGTTCTGTTTCTCCTACTACTACTAGTTCTGTTTCTACTGCTACTACTAGTTCTGTTTCTACTGCTGATAGTTCTGTTTCTACTGCTGATAGTTCTGTTTCTACTGCTGATAGTTCTGTTTCTCCTACTACTACTAGTTATGTTTCTCCTACTACTACTAGTTCTGTTTCTACCTGCTACTAGTTCTGTTTCTCCTACTACTACTAGTTCTGTTTCTACTACTACTAGTTCTGTTTCTACTACTACTAGTTCTGTTTCTACTGCTGATAGTTCTGTTTCTACTGCTGATAGTTCTGTTTCTACTGCTGATAGTTCTGTTTCTACTGCTGATAGTTCTGTTTCTACTGCTGATAGTTCTGTTTCTCCTACTACTACTAGTTCTGTTTCTCCTACTACTACTAGTTCTGTTTCTACTACTACTAGTTCTGTTTCTCCTACTACTACTAGTTCTGTTTCTTCTACTACTACTAGTTCTGTTTCTACTACTACTAGTTCTGTTTCTACTACTACTAGTTCTGTTTCTACTGCTGATAGTTCTGTTTCTCCTACTACTAGTTCTGTTTCTACTACTACTAGTTCTGTTTCTACTGCTACTACTAGTTCTGTTTCTACTGCTGATAGTTCTGTTTCTCCTACTACTGCTAGTTCTGTTTCTACTACTACTAGTTCTGTTTCTACCTGCTACTAGTTCTGTTTCTTCTACTACTACTAGTTCTGTTTCTTCTACTACTACTAGTTCTGTTTCTACTACTACTAGTTATGTTTCTACTGCTGATAGTTCTGTTTCTTCTACTACTACTAGTTCTGTTTCTACTACTACTAGTTCTGTTTCTACTGCTGCTACTAGTTATGTTTCTTCTACTACTACTAGTTCTGTTTCTTCTACTACTACTAGTTCTGTTTCTACTACTACTAGTTCTGTTTCTACTACTGATAGTTCTGTTTCTACTACTACTAGTTCTGTTTCTACTGCTACTAGTTCTGTTTCTACTACTGATAGTTCTGTTTCTACTGCTGCTACTAGTTCTGTTTCTTCTACTACTACTAGTTCTGTTTCTTCTACTACTACTAGTTCTGTTTCTACTACTACTAGTTCTGTTTCTACTGGTGCTAGTTCTGTTTCTACTACTACTAGTTCTGTTTCTACTACTACTAGTTCTGTTTCTACTGCTGATAGTTCTGTTTCTACTACTGATAGTTCTGTTTCTACTACTACTAGTTCTGTTTCTACCTGCTACTAGTTCTGTTTCTTCTACTACTACTAGTTCTGTTTCTACTACTACTAGTTCTGTTTCTCCTACTACTACTAGTTATGTTTCTCCTACTACTACTAGTTCTGTTTCTACTACTACTAGTTCTGTTTATACTGCTACTAGTTCTGTTTCTACTGGTGCTAGTTCTGTTTCTACTGCTGATAGTTATGTATCTCCTACTACTACTAGTTCTGTTTCTACCTGCTACTAGTTCTGTTTCTTCTACTACTACTAGTTCTGTTTCTACTACTACTAGTTCTGTTTCTCCTACTACTACTAGTTATGTTTCTCCTACTACTACTAGTTCTGTTTCTACTACTACTAGTTCTGTTTCTACTGCTACTAGTTCTGTTTCTACTGGTGCTAGTTCTTTTTCTACTGCTGATAGTTATGTATCTCCTACTACTACTAGTTCTGTTTCTACCTGCTACTAGTTCTGTTTCTTCTACTACTACTAGTTCTGTTTCTACTACTACTAGTTCTGTTTCTCCTACTACTACTAGTTATGTTTCTCCTACTACTACTAGTTCTGTTTCTACTACTACTAGTTCTGTTTCTACTGCTACTAGTTATGTTTCTACTGGTGCTAGTTCTGTTTCTACTGCTGATAGTTCTGTTTCTCCTACTACTACTAGTTCTGTTTCTCCTACTACTACTAGTTCTGTTTCTCCTACTACTACTAGTTCTGTTTCTACTGCTGATAGTTCTGTTTCTACTGTTGATAGTTCTGTTTCTGTTTCTACTTCCACTACTGCTGCTAGTTCTGCTGCTACTGCTGTTGCCTGGGCAGTTCTCGCTCTACCTGGCCTAGTTATTCAACAGCTATCCCCTCTCCTCACAAGAACACTAATCACAGCCCTGCCCGACACTTAATCAGTTCAAGACTAATGGGAATTCACCCCTCTGCTCCGTAATATGTTCAGGGGACAGACAGCAGTCATCCTGTAAGTCAGTGCTCAGCAGTAGTCAGCGTTTCCCAGCTCCGGTTCTCCAGTACCCCCACCAGCACACATTTCTGTTGTAACCTGGGACAAACATACCTCATTCAACTCCTTTAGGGCCTGATGATTAGTTGAATCAGGTGTGCTTGTCCAGGGCTACAATAAAAATGAGGACTGGAGTTGGGAAACCCTGTGTTAGATGCTGTACTGATTACTTTCACAGCCATGGATGACTTAATAACCACCGTGGCTTGGTTTGTTGTGGTGATCAGATGACAGAAGAATACCTCTGTCTCTATGGCAACCTACAGTACAGTGCTACTGTACACATTGGGGCATTGCCATTCAGCGCACCTGACGTCTTGGCATGGTATAGTAGGAGAGGCAGCAATAATACCTGCATAAAGCAGGGCATGGCAAATCACATTCATCTCTAACTATAGCAGAGTTCTGGGAATTAGCATTCAGTCAGTGTAGCCTTAAATCACATTCATATTCATCACACATCCAAACACAGCCATCATCAACAGAAAGACCTCTAAAAAACACTGAGATGAACACTAGTTAAAAGGCTCTAACTAGAAGCACCTAGTGTGCATAACATATCTGCTGTGTGTACACAGTACATACTTGGGAGTGGAGGGTGTTGAGCATAAACACAGGCGCCCCGGGCCCAGCATAGGGGGATGCAGCCACTCCTCTCCATGATGGCTGCAGCAGCGCCTGTCTTTCTATCCCACCACCAGACCCTGCAGCCTGAACCAGCCCCAGGCTCCCTGACCCTGTCCCCTTCCACAACCGCATAGAGGCCAGGCCAGGCTGCTGCTTCTTCCTCTGCCCCTGAGGACCCCGGCACAGCCCCTCTCCGCTCCTCACAGCCCCTACCGCTGCCCCCCTCGGACCCGATCACACAGCCCTGCCTCAGGGGAGAAAACTGTGGGGTGAGGAGGAGAAGACGTCAAGGGAGCAACTCAGTGAAATCCTCAAGAGGTTTTAATCCTAACATCCACCTTGCCTGACAGACAGGCTGTTTCCGGGTCAGAGGTGTTTGGTGTCACTCCAAGAGGGAGTGAGAGAGACAGAGACAGAGATAGAGAGAGAAAGAGAGAGAGAGAGACAGAGACAGAGACGGAGACAGAGAGACAGAAGATCAATATGGGACAGGTCTGTGTTGTCAGCTCCTTATCTTCCGATTCCTCTTCAGATCCCCTCAGCGTTGGCTTCCAGCCTCTAAATAAATCCCTCTGCGTGCCTCTGCACAGCCTTGTAAATTAATCAAGCCCGGGAGGCAGCTGACTTGGAAAACAGTGTAGTAGAAGACACAGAGGAGGCAAAAAACCAAAACAATCCTTCAGTTAGTTCAGCACTACAACCGCCTGTCTACTCCAATGTGACAGCCTTGTAATCCAGGACAAGCTGCTGCTGCTGCTGCTGCTGCTGCTGTTAAACCCTGCTGCCGAGTCGGCTGTGTCAGGAGGGAGTGTGAGCTGGGTTTGTGTGTGACTCAGAGAGAGAGAGAGGTAGAGGTAGGGAGAAAGTGAGGGAGGCGGGAGGCAGGGTGGGAGGAAGGGAGGAGAGAGAGGGAACCTCATTTAGGGAACTACACTCAGCTCTTCTCCTGTTTACAAAATGGACAGCGGCTGTTACATCCAGGGTCATGACTAGCGTTCAGTTCATTAGCAAACAATATCTCTTCTTCCTCCTCCTCTTTATCCTCCTTACAACAAGGTCTGCCCCTATGCCTCTGGCTATCAATCAAAACATGTCCCTCCCTCTCTCATTTCCTCCCTTCTTCCTCCCTTCTTCCTCTCCTCTCCTCTCTCTCCTGTATGCTTTCCATTTGCAGCATTCCATTTTCCTCCAAGGTGTAGACAGGTGAGGAATATTGATGACGTTACATAAGATGTTTTCAGTGATATGAAAAGTAACTCTGCAATGCTATCACCATCCTAGTGAATGTCTGGGATCAGATACTGGATCTGTGGTGTGATGAGGTCACAGCTATCTCCCTGTCTTAGTGGCAATGGAGCCTTTTGATTCCACCAATCACAGAACAGAACAGAGGTTCTATGGAATAACGTCATAATGCATTAATTAGGCCTAGACTATTACATACACAAGCAGTTCTAAACCTGCTGCAAAACACAATGGTATCATCAAGCTTTGATTATTTAAATCAGCCGGGGGGGCCAAATGCATTCCATGGGGGGCCTAGCGTCTCATAGACAACCAGGTGAGGAGAGTTCCTTACTAATCAGTGATCTTCCTTAGTTCATCAATCATGTACAACGGGGGAGTGAAAACCCCCTGACACTTGGGGAATGAGTTTGACAGATGATTGACCCAGAAAACGATAGTTTGATGTGTTTAGTCACTCCACTCAATTGAAACTCTGTGAACAGACAGACGGCCTGGTTTGTACCCACTGACTACCTCAACAGCTCTACAGGATGGTGCTGTTCTATAGTTCTCTCCAGCACAGACTCAACCTACATTATTCACTATAGAGAGGAGAGAGATCTGGTTGTCATTGGGTTCTTTCACAGTATAGGCCTTCTGTCTATAGTACATCCTTTTTCCACATGCTCCCAGTATAAATTGAATTCAATCAATTCCTCTCCAGGTGTGCTACATCCATTCCTAATTTTCAGCGAGCGCATTAACACACTTTAAGGCTTCATCCAAAAAGGCACCCTAGTCCCTTTATAGTACACTACTTTAGATCAGGGCCCATAGGGCTCTGGTCAAAAGTAGTGCACTATATAGGGAATTTGGGACATAGTGTGAGACCAACAAAATTGCTGCAATTACCATGACAATTATTCAAGATGTCTGTAAAACTAGAGAAGAACAAATAACAATATTAATTGTGGCTGTGAATCACCCCGACATGAAAACAACAAACCTAATCAAGAGACAAATCTCACTCTACTCATTACACACATCACACACAGGCAGTTCTATGGTCCCTTTAAACATTCAGAAGTGAGTGTGTGTGTGTGTGTGTTTTGCAACATGTTTTTCTGGGCCTGTAGCTGAAACAAAGAGAGAGTAGATTGCACCTGCCATGAACAGCTTTCATTATGTAACCAAGCAGTGATTTATCACAGCCAGATCTAGCCTAGCTCTCCACAAACTAAAACCTTCCACTAAATCACACTAACCTCCAAGCAACGCCAAGGTGCTGCAGCATTGCTTTCTTCAAGCCTGTGTGTCTGTCTACCTCAAATCAGACACAGAACCAGGGACACCATCCATTCACATAAGAGGCCAAAACAACACTACATAACAAGGTGATAAAAAACGATTTCAAGTGTTCATAACAATCGGAAATCTGTATTTTTGGACACCGATTTGGCCGAAAAAAGAAGGAAAAAATGACACCTTTATTTAATCTTTATTTAACTAGGTAAGTCAGTTAAGAACACATTGTTATTTTCAATGACGGCCTAGGAACAGTGGGTTAACTGCCTGTTCAGGGGCAGAATGACAGATTTGTACCTTGTCAGCTCGGGGAATCAATCTTGCAACCTTACTGTTAACTAGTCCAACACTCTAACCACCTGCCTCTCATTGCACTCCACGAGGAGACTGCCTGTTACGCAAATGCAGTAAGCCAAGGTAAGTTGCTAGCTAGCATTAAACTTATAAAAAAGAATCAATCAATCAATCATAATCACTAGTTAACTACAAATGGTTGATGATATTACTAGTTTATCTAGTGTGTCCTGCGTTGCATATAATCGATGCGGTGCGTATCGTTGCTCCAATGTGTACCTAACCATAAACATCAATCTTATTAAAATCAATACACAGAAGTATATATTTTTAAACCTGCATATTTAGCTAAAAGAAATCCAGGTTAGCAGGCAATATTAACCAGGTGAAATTGTGTCACTTCTCTTGCGTTCATTGCACGCAGAGTCAGTGAATATGCAATAGTTTGGGCCGCCTAATTTGCCAGAATTTTAAATAATTATGACATAACATTGACGGTTGTGCAATGTAACAGGAATATTTAGACTTATGGATGCCACCCGTTAGATAAAGAAAGAATAAACGTCTTGTTTTCGAGATGATAGTTTCGTATTTCTGTGTGTTATTATGTTATAACTAAGTCTATGATTTGATAGAGCAGTCTGATTGAGCGATGGTAGGCAGCAGCAGGCTCGTAAGCATTCATTCAAACAGCACTTTTGTGCGTTTTGCCAGCAGCTCTTCGATGTGCTTCTGCACTGTTTATGACTTCAAGCCTATCAACTCCCGAGATTAGGCTGGTATAACCGATGTGAAATGGCTAGCTAGTTAGCGGGGTGCGCGCTAATAGCGTTTCAAACGTCACTCACTCTGAGACTTGGAGGGGTTGTTCCCCTTGCTCTGCATGGGTAACGCTGCTTCAAGGGTGGCTGTTGTCGATGTGTTCCTGGTTCAAGCCCATGTAGGAGCGAGGAGAGGGACGGAAGCTATACTGTTACACTGGCAATACTAAAGTGCCTATAAGAACATCCAATAGTCAAAGGTTAATGAAATACAAATGGTATAGAGAGAAATAGTCCTATAAATACTATATTAACTACAACCTAAAACTTCTTACCTGGGAATATTGAAGACTCATGTTAAAAGGAACCACCAGCTTTCATATGTTCTCATGTTCTGAGCAAAGAACTTAAACGTTAGCTTTCTTACATGGCACAAATTGCACTTTTACTCCAACTCTTTTTGCATTATTTAAACCAAATTGAACATGTTTCATTATTTATTTGAGGCTAAATTGATTTTATTGATGTATTATATTAACTTAAAATAAGTTTTCATTCAGTATTGTTGTAATTGTCATTATTACAAATAAATAATAAATAGGAAAAAATATTTTTGGTCCTCCAATAATCGGTATCGGCGTTAAAAAAATAAATAATCGGCTGACCTCTAATATGAACCCTGGTAAAAGTGTCGGTATGTACTGTATAACTGATGCAGGATGGTTCATACTCTGTTTATACTGCACCCCATTCAAGAGGACGTCAGTCTGTCAGATGATACCGGCTTTTGGTGCAGTTATCCAGTCTTGGCCAGTCGTGGCGACTCTCCAATACTGCTGACTGACTATGGATCAACACAACCAATCAGCTGGATGTTATTTAACTGTACACAACTAACCACTTAACCTGTCTGTCCTCACAGCCAGCTCCGTCCTAACCCTGTGAGTACAGAGAGAATTTAGAGATGTTTCCACTGATAGTCTGTTGCAACACACTCGCACAGGGAACATGACTGCCTCCGAGCCCTAGATATCAGCTTAGAAACCCCATTATGTCTAGAATAATGGGCTCCAGCTCCATACATACATACAGTGCCTTCAGAAAGTATTCATACCCCTTCACTTATTCAACATTTTGTTGTGTCGCAGCCTGAATTCAAAATGGATTCAATCAATTTCCTCTCACCCATCTACACACAATACTCTATAATGACAAAGTGAAAACCCTATTCACACCCTTGAGTCAATATCTACCAGAATCACCTTTGGCAGCGATTACAGCTGTGAGTATTCCTGGGTAATCCTCTAAGAGCTTTGCATACCTGGACTGTACAATATTTACACATTACATTATTATTTTTAATATTCTTCAAGCTCTGTCAAGTTGGTTGTTGATCATCGCTGGACCAGGCTGGTCACAAGAAAGAGCCTTCGATTTGGGACATGTGAAGGATGTGGGTATATGCCTTTGTTGGAGCTACATAAATAAATAAATAAATAAATAAATAAATAAATAAATAACACTAAAAAATAACCCAATGGCACAAGGCTCTGAGCCTGAACACACTGCTTAGACCCCTGCGCCACGGCAGTTCACAATTCTCTCACAAGGCTCTGAGCCTGAGCACACTGCTTAGACCCCTGCGCCACGGCAGTTCACAATTCTCTCACAAGGCTCTGAGCCTGAGCACACTGCTTAGACCCCTGCGCCACGGTAGTTCACAATTCTCTCACAAGCAGGGAGAGTACTTGATGATACTGAATGAAAAAGGCACATTTACCCCTTGAGTTGTTTCTGTTTAAACCCTGTAAACACATGAAAATAACTCTGTAACCACACGGAATTAACCCTGTAACCACACGGAATTAACCCTGTAACCACACGGAATTAACCCTGTAAACACATGGAATTACCCTGTAAACACACGGAATTAACCCTGTAAACACACGGAATTAACCCTGTAAACACACAGAATTACCCTGTAAACACGAGAAAATAAACCTGTAACCACACAGAATTAACCCTGTAACCACACGGAATTAACCCTGTAAACACACGGAATTAACCCTGTAAACACACGGAATTAACCCTGTAAACACGCAGAATTACCCTGTAAACACGCATAATTACCCTGTAAACACACAGAATTACCCTGTAAACACACAGAATTACCCCGTAAACACACAGAATTACCCTGTAAACACACAGAATGAATGGGTCAAAAATGTACGTTCATCCAATTACGGCAATTCCGAAGTGAAACTATGAGAACAGGCTGTGCTAGCCAGCCATGTTGAGGTCTTGCCACAGATTTTCACGCCGATTTAAGTCAAAACTGTAAGTCTGGTGAGAAATTAAATAGCTATCAAACTGGAAGAGATTTTCATTCCTTCATTCCTTTGCAGAGATGTTTACTGCAACTAATACTGATATTTTCCAATTGATCATTTTCTCCAGTACATGTTCAAACAATTAAATATTGATGAAGAATCAGAGAGAAATGCTGATTGCAGGAGATTGCAGGAGATGAAGACAGCCCCATCATGCCTTTAGCTTCAGCCATGGGTCCCCTCCAGGAAGCTAACAGAGTCACATAGCTGTATGTACTGTATAGGGAACAACATGTGGAATAGCTGTATGTATTGTATAGGGAACAACATGTGGAATAGCTGTATGTATTGTATAGGGAACAACATGTGGAATAGCTGTATGTATTGTATAGGGAACAACATGTGGAATAGCTGTACGTACTGTATAGGGAACAACATGTGGCATAGCTGTACATACTGTATAGGGAACAACATGTAGAATACAATCTGTCTGCACTCATCTAGAGCAAGTCTAGGTGCAGTTTGTCCTTTTTCTATAATAACTGCACACACTCACTTCACACATAGCATTAATAACTTTAAATGACAGAATCTTTACTGCCAGGGTAAAATACACATAGCACTAATAACTTAAAATGACAGAATCTTTACTGCCAGGGTAAAATCCCCCAGTACATACCAGCGTAGTATGATGATATCCTGGAAATATCTGCAAGGGAAACAGAGAGAGAGAGAGAGAAGTATGTTAGGATGGCATTACTCAGGGTATTTACATGAGCTGACTGTGGAGGCCAGCCAGAAGCCAGTAGCCAGCAGCACCTGTGCAGATACAGCCCCCTAGAGGTCATCTGTTCAGCACAGCCCAGAGGCTGTTAGACTGCACTGCCAAAGGCACTGGGGTCTTGGCCTGCTTGCACAGAACCTTTGCTGTTTCAGGTGATGTAACAGTCACTGTCATCTCAAGTAGTAACATTATACATTGATGGTACTGGACATTTCTTAAAGGCCAGCATGATGGTAGCAGGCTGGTGACTCATGAATTGATTTGGAGAGATGGTGGTGAAAGTGGTAGAAAGGAAGAAAGAAAGAGGATTAATCCTGTATGGAACGCACCCAATCTTGACACAGGGAGGAGGATGTGCTTCTGTTTCTGATGACTTTACAATTGATTAGCCCTAATTGAATAAGCATTAAGCAGTCTAGGCTATTTTGTCCACACACAGTGTTTTGGATTCAGCACAGCGCTCCCTGTCTGTCTGTCTGCAGTCAGTCACCACCTAACCTTGTCCTCCAGTGGAGATCACGCCTACGTCCCAAATGACAACATATTTCCTACATAGTGCACTACTTCTCACCAGAGCCCAATGGGCCCAAGTCAAATGTAGAGCACTAAAAAGGGGAATAGGGTGGCCTTTGGCACTCAGATGACATCCTCCTGCGGTCATTAAAGTCCGAGGCACGTTCAGACGGACAGCAGATGATGGCAGGACTTTGATAAGATCCTCTAGATACTAGAGGTCGACCGATTAATCGGAATGGCCGATTTCAAGTTTTCATAACAATTGGAAATCTGTGTTTTTGGACACCGATTTTGTTTTTTAACACTTTTATTTAATCTTTATTTAACGAGGCAAGTCAGTTAAGAACACATTCTTATTTTCAATGACGGCCTAGGAACAGTGGGTTAACTGCCCCGTTCAGGGGCAGAACGACAGATTTTCACCTTGTCAGCTCGGGGGAACCATTCTTGCAACCTTACAATTAACTAGTCCAACGCAATAACGACCTGCCTCTCTCTCGTTGCACTCCACACTGCCTGTTACACGAATGCAGTAAGGCAAGGTAAGTTGCTAGCTAGTTAAACTTATCTTATAAAAAACAAACAATCAATCATAATCACTAGTTAACTACACATGGTTGATGATATTACTAGATATTATCTAGCGTGTCCTGTGTTGCATATAATCTGACAGCATACAAGTATCTAAGAATCTGACTGAGCGGTGGTAGACAGAAGCAGGCGTGTAAACATTCATTCAGACAGCACTTTCGGGCGTTTTGCCAGCAGCTCTTCGTTGTGCGTCAAGCATTGCGCTGTTTATGACTTCAAGCCTATCAACTCCCGAGATGAGGCTGGTGTGACCAAAGTGAAATGGCTAGCTAGTTAGCGCGCGCTAATAGCATTTCAAACGTCACTCGCTCTGAGCCTTGGAGTGGTTTTTCCCTTGCTCTGCATGGGTAACGCTGCTTCGAGGGTGGTTATTGTCGATATGTTCCTGGTTCGAGCCCAGGTAGGGGCGAGGAGAGGGACGGAAGCTATACCGTTACACTGGCAATAGTAAAGTGCCTATAAGAACATCCAATAGTCAAAGGTTAATGAAATACAAATGGTATAGAGGCAAATAGTCCTATCATTCCTTTAATAACTACAACCTAAAACTTCTTACCTGGGAATATTGAAGACTCATGTTAAAAGGAACCACCAGCTTTCATATGTTCTCATGTTCTGAGCAAGGAACTGAAACGTTAGCTTTCTTACATGGCACAAATTGCACTTTTACTCCAACTCTTTTTGCATTATTTAAACCAAATTGAACATGTTTCATTACTTTCATTCACTTTTACGTTCTTCTCCAACACTTTGTTTTTGCATTATTTAAACCAAATTGAACACGTTTCATTATTTATTTGAGGCTAAATTGATTTTATTGATGTATTATATTAAGTTAAAATAAGTGTTCATTCAGTATTGATGTAATTGTCATTATTACAAATAAATAATTATTTTTTAAAATCGCCCGATTACTTGGTATCAGCTTTTTTGGTCCTCCGATAAACGGTATCGGCGTTGAAATCGGTCGATCGGTCGACCTCTACTAGATACCACATCAGAATTTCACTGGCTTCTTAGGGTGGGATACTGAAGGGCTGGCTACATTATTAGACAGATGAAAAGACAGACAGACAGAGACAGACAGACAGACAGCACAGGAGGTTAGTGGCACCTTAATTGGGGAGGACAGGCTCGTGGTAATGGCTGGAGAGGAGAGGAATGAGTGGAATGGTATCAAATACATCAAACACATGGATGTGTTTGATGCCATTCCATTTGCTCCGTTCTGGCCATTATTACGAGCCGTCCTCCCATCAGCAGCCTCCACTGACCGACTGGCAGACAGAGGTCCTGCTATCAGTGAGGAGCCAGGAGCAGCTAAGCTCATCAGTTAATCATAATGCTCATTATTCCTGACTAAACCTGTCTCAGCAGAAAGCACAGCGGAGGAGATGATAGAGAGATGATCTGAGAAAACAGCAGTGAATGAATAAGTGATTCATGATGTAAGACTTCAAATGGAAATAAGTCAATTCAGTTGTTTTTGAAAATGTTTCATGTTGAGCGCCAGGGCTTCAAATGACATGGACGTAGTCATGACCTAGGAAACTAAGCCAGAAACTGAGAGAAGTTAGCAATTATATGGTACAGTGATTGTATATCCCCCTCACTGATCAAAATAAATGGTTCTATCATGTAATATTGATGTGACTATGAAATGCCACTGTTTTGTTTGCATTAGAGAATGAATGGTCAATAAAGGTTTTCTTTAGACGTGTTCATATGAATATGACGGGGGCTAGTCAACAGAGGCTATGTCCCAAATTACACCCTATTCCCTACAAGGTGCACTACTTTTTGCTGGGGAGAAGAAAAAAAAATCGATAGTTACATATCGGGATATTATTTTTGACAATATATCATATCGTATCATTTTGACAATATCGTAATATTTATTTTTTCGCTGGATGGCACCATAATCCAGTATTTTTCCTTCCTTCCTTCCTTCCTTCCTTCCTTCCTTCCTTCCTTCCTTCCTTCCTTCCTTCCTTGCTTCCTTGCTTCCTTGCTTCCTTGCTTCCTTCCTTCCTTCCTTCCTAAAATCTTTATTTAACTAGGCAAGTCAGTTAAGAACAAATTCTTATCTAGAATGACAGCCTACCAGGGAACAGTGGGTTAACTGTCTTGTTCAGGGGAAGAACGACAGATTTTTACCTTGTCAGCTCGGATTCGATCCAGCAACCTTTCATAGCTTGTTCTCAATCTTATTTTTAAATAGGAAGCCTTATCGGCGTTCAGCAGTTTTATTTCCTTGTTTTGTCATGGCTCTATCTTTTCCCACTGTAGCAGACATATGGTTAGCTTGTACACTAACATCCCACACACTGGAGGCTTGCAGGCGCTGCAGCACGTCCTTCAGCAGAGAGACTCTACCCTGGCTCCATCCAATGATTGCATTTTACAATTTACTGAACTGGTATTATTCAATAACTACTTTGTCTTTGAGTCAGACGTTTTCTTTCAAATTCAGAGGGGAAGCCATGGCCTCCCCCTTTTTCCCCAACTATGCAAACCTGTATGTGGGACAATTTGAGGAAGCACTCCTTTACAAAACAGAGACGTACCCCCTACTTTCTAAAATCCTCCTATGGAAGAGATACACAGATGATGTCTTTGTGCTCTGGGAAGGAAGTCAGCAGGAACTAAATGAATTCCAAACTTTACTAAACGAGAGCTCTGAATACCTAAAATTCACCATGCAGACTGATGAGAGAAAAATAAACTACCTGGACTTATGGATCATCAAAGAGAATGATGCATTACACACAGACTTAAACACAAAGCCCACAGACTGCAATACCCTGCTACGTTGACAGTATGCATCCCCTTCCCCTCAAGAATGGTCTACTATATAGCCAGTTGTGCGGGTAAATGAATCTGTGGACCAGACAGATGTTGACAGCAAAGCTCAAATAAAAATGACAGAAATTCTAAATGCGAGGCTATAAGGGCAAAACTCTTGATGCTGCAATGGTGAAAATATCTGAAAAACCAAGAGAGGTTATTTTAGGTGGTTGTGGAATTTAACAGCTCTTTTCTGGATTTTGATCATTAGTGGGTATCGGCCTAATTCTGCTCTGCATGCATTATTTGGTGTTTTACGTTGTACACGGAGGATATTTTTGCAAAATTCTATATGCAGAGTCTCAATTTGGTGTTTGTTCCATTTTGTGAATTCTTGGTTGATGAGCGGACCCCAGACCTCACAACCATAAAGGGCAATGGGCTCTATGACTGATTCAAGTGTTTTTAGCCAGATCCTAATTGGTCTGTCGAATTTTATGTTCCTTTTGATGGCATTGATCGTTCACAGCTTTGTGGAAGTTACCTGTGGAGCTGACGTTCAGGCTGAGGGATGTATAGTTGTGTGTGCTCTAGGGCAGGTATTCCCAAACCCCAGGGGTCCTCGCAATGCCGTCGGGGGTATACCAAATAAAAATGTGATTCACATTTATTTATTTTTTATTCACATTCTATTATTTTTATGTCTTCATCATTTCCAAACAGTACATTAATATTTTCCAACGGGGTTATACATTTGGGTGAGGTTTTTTCTTGCCTGAGTAACCTTGTTTCACTGCCAAAAATAAAATGAAACTATCTAGTGTTCAGAGAAATAACAACACAATGTCAAATACAGGTAGCCTAGTTAAATAATTAACATGCAATCACATGAACTATTACTCTCTTGCGGGAATTCCACTAACGGTCCGGTCCGTATGTAGTCAAACCTAGCTGCAGCTCATGTTGGTATCTGTACTGATGGCGCAAAAGCCATGACAGGGAGACATAGTGGAGTGGTAGCGCATGTGTAAGCAGTTGCTCCCAACGCCACATGGGTACACTGCAACATCCACCAAGAGGCTCTTGCTGCCAAGGGAATGCCTAACAGCTTGAAAGACGTTTTGGACACTACAGTGAAAATGGTTAACTTTGTTAAAGCAAGGCCCCTGAACTCTCGTTTATTTTCTGCAGTATGCATTGATATGGACAGTGACCATTAGAGGTCGACCGATTATAATTTTTCAATGCCGATACCGATTATTGGAGGACCAAAAAAAGACGATACCAATTAATCGGCTGATTTTTTTGTTTTATTTGTAATAATGACAATTACAACAATACTGAATGAAAACTTATTTTAACTTAATATAATACATCAATAAAATCAATTTAGCCTCAAATAAATAATGAAACATGTTCAATTTGGTTCAAATAATGCAAAAACAAAGTGTTGGAGAAGAAAGTAAAAGTGCAATTTGTGCCATGTAAGAAAGCTAATGTTTCAGTTCCTTGCTCAGAACATGAGAACATATGAAAGCTGGTGGTTCCTTTTAACATGAGTCTTCAATATTCCCAGGTAAGAAGTTTTAGGTTGTAGTTAATATAGGAATTATAGGACTATTTCTCTCTATACCATTTGAATTTCCTTAACCTTTGACTATTGGATGTTCTTATAGGCACTTTAGTATTGCCAGTGTAACAGTATAGCTTCCGTCCCTCTCCTCGCTCCTACCTGGGCTCGAACCAGGAACACATCGACAACAGCCACCCTCGAAGCAGCGTTACCCATCGCTCCACAAAAGCCACGGCCCTTGCAGAGCAAGGGGAACAACTACTCCAAGCACGAAAGTGCTGTTTGAATGAATGCTTTCGAGCCTGCTGCTGCCTACCATCGCTCATTCAGACTGCTCTATCAAGTCATAGACTTAGTTATAACATAATAACACACAGAAATACGAGCCTTGGGTCATGAATATGGTCGAATCCGGAAACTAGAAAACAAGACGTTTATTCTTTCAGTGAAATACGGAACCGTTCCGTATGTTATCTAATAAGTCTAAATCATCCATAAGTCTAAATATTCCTGTTATATTGCCTAACCTTCAATGTTATGTCATAATTAAGTAAAATTCTGGCAAATTAGGAGGCCCAAACTTTTGCATATACACTGACTCTGCGTGCATTGAACGCAAGAGAAGTGACACAATTTCACCTGGTTAATATTGCCTGCTAACCTGGATTTATTTTAGCTAAATATGCAGGTTTAAAAATATATACTTCTGTGTATTGATTTTAAGAAAGGCATTGATGTTTATGGTTAGGTACACATTGGAGCAACGATACGCACCGCATCGATTATATGCAACGCAGGACACGCTAGATAAACTAGTAATATCATCAACCATGTGTAGTTAACTAGTGATTATGATTGATTGATTGTTTTTTATAAGATAAGTTTAATGCTAGCTAGCAACTTACCTTGGCTTACTGCATTCGCGTAACAGGCAGTCTCCTCTGGAGTGCAACGAGAGGCAGGTGGTTAGAGCATTGGACTAGTTAACTGTAAGGTTGCAAGATTGATTCCCCGAGCTGACAAGGTAAAAATCTGTCGTTCTGCCCCTGAACAAGGCAGTTAACCCACCGTTCCTAGGCCGTCATTGAAAATAACAATGTGTTCTTAACTGACTTGCCTCGTTAAATAAAGATTAAATAAAGGTGTAAAAAAAAAAAAGTTTAAAAAGAATCGGTGTCCAAAAATACCAATTTCCGATTGTTATGAAAACTTGAAATCGGCCCTAATTAATCGTCCATTCCGATTATTCGGTCGACCTCTAGTGACCATGTAACGCTTTTACAACATACAGAAGTGCGCTGGTTATCAAGGGGCAAAGTATTGGTCACGTTTTTTTAATTGAGAGACGAGCTTAAAGTTTTCTTTACTGACATAGTGTTCACTTGTCTGACCGCTTGCATGATGACGAGTTTCTCACACGACTGGCCTATCTGGGTGATGTTGTTTCTCACACGACTGGCCTATCTGGGTGATGTTGTTTCTCACACGGCTGGCCTGTCTGGGTGATGTTGTTTCTAGGCTGAATGATCAGAATCTAGGATTACAGGGACTCTCCTTAGGCTGTGATTAAGAAGTTAGAGCTCTTCTCTGTCTGCATTAACAAGGACAACACACAGGTCTTTCCATCATTGTATGATTTTTTTCTGTGCAAATGAACTCAAGCTTACGGACAATGTCAAATGTGATATAGCGAAGCACCTCAGTGAGATGGGTGCGCAATTAAGCAGATACTTTCCCGAAACGGATGACACAAAAAACTGGATTGGTTATCCCTGCCTCCAGTCCACTTTCATGCCCTGCCTCCAGTCCACTTACATGCCCTGCCTCCAGTCCAATTACCGATATCTGAACAAGAGAGCCTCATCGAAATTGCAACAAGCAGTTCTGTGAAAATATAATTTAATCAGAAGCCACTGCCAGAGTATCCTGCCTTGGCAAATCGCGCTGTTAAGACACTGATGCCTTTTGCAACCACGTACCTATGTGAGAGTGGATTCTCGGCCCTCAGACTGTGTGTGGAAAATGATTTAAGACTGAGACTCTCTCCAATACAACCCAACATTGCAGAAGTATGTGCATCCTTTCAAGCACACCTTTCTCATTAACCTGTGGTGAGTTATTCACAATTTTGAAGAACAAATAAGGTTTTATATGTAAGATGGTTAAATAAAGAGCAAAATGATTGATGATGATTTTTATATTATTATTTGTGCCCTGGTCCTATAAGAGCTCTTTGTCACTTCCCACGAGCCGGGTTGTGACAAAAACTCACACTCATTCTTATGTTTAATACATGTATCGTATAGTGTGTGGGTGTGGCAGGTTTACAATGATGCCAACATTTGAGAGTGTGCTGACCCTGGTACTAGAGAGGGTACAGCTGGAGGTTGAATGTCTGAAGGGGTACGGGACAATAAAAAGTTTGGGAACCACTGCTCTAGGGCAACGGTGTCTATATGGAATTTGTATTTGTGGTCCTGGGAACTGGACTTTTTCTCTCTCATCACCCCTCAAGCTGCCTGCAGGATGGTGTTAAAGTGAATGGTGTAGAGAGGAGGGAACGAACGGGTCAGACTCCAAACACAGCACCCTAGTGTGTGTGTGTGTGTGTAAGACAAACACAACCTTTTAAATGGAGGGAGTCAACTGTCATTACTGACCGACTACAACACTCCTCCTGATTCCCCTAGAGCAGACTGGATTGATGTACTGCAGCAGATCTGGCTGACTGACTACAACACTCCTCCTGATTCCCCTAGAGCAGACTGGATTGATGTACTCCAGCAGACCTGGTTGACTGACTACAACACTCCTCCTGATTCCCCTAGAGCAGGCTGGATTGATGTACTGCATCAGATCTGGCTGACTGACTACAACACTCCTCCTGATTCCCCTAGAGCAGACTGGATTGATGTACTGCATCAGATCTGGCTGACTGACTACAACACTCCTCCTTATTCCCCTAGAGCAGACCTGGCTGACTGACTACAGCACTCCTCCAGATTCCCCTAGAGCAGACTGGATTGATGTACTGCATCAGATCTGGCTGACTGACTACAACACTCCTCCTGATTCCCCTAGAGCAGACTGGATTGCTGTACTGCATCAGATCTGGCTGATTGACTACAACACTCCTCCTGATTCCCCTAGAGCAGACTGGATTGATGTACTGCAGCAGATCTGGCTGACTGACTACAACACTCCTCCTGATTCCCCTAGAGCAGACTGGATTGATGTACTCCAGCAGACCTGGTTGACTGACTACAACACTCCTCCTGATTCCCATAGAGCAGGCTGGATTGATGTACTGCATCAGATCTGGCTGACTGACTACAACACTCCTCCTGATTCCCCTAGAGCAGACTGGATTGATGTACTGCATCAGATCTGGCTGACTGACTACAACACTCCTCCTTATTCCCCTAGAGCAGACCTGGCTGACTGACTACAGCACTCCTCCAGATTCCCCTAGAGCAGACTGGATTGATGTACTGCATCAGATCTGGCTGACTGACTACAACACTCCTCCTGATTCCCCTAGAGCAGACTGGATTTATGTACTGCATCAGACCTGGCTGACTGACTACAACACTCCTCCTGATTCCCCTAGAGCAGACTGGATTGCTGTACTGCATCAGATCTGGCTGATTGACTACAACACTCCTCCTGATTCCCCTAGAGCAGACTGGATTGATGTACTGCATCAGACCTGGCTGACTGACTACAACACTCCTCCTGATTCCCAAAGAGCAGACTGGATTGATGTACTGCATCAGATCTGGCTGACTGACTACACCACTCCTCCTTATTCCCCTAGAGCAGACCTGGCTGATTGACTACATCACTCCTCCTGATTCCCCTAGAGCAGACCTGGCTGACTGACTACAACACTCCTCCTGATTCCCCTAGAGCAGACTGGATTGATGTACTGCATCAGATCTGGCTGACTGACTACAACACTCCTCCTTATTCCCCTAGAGCAGACCTGGCTGATTGACTACAGCACTCATCCTGATTCCCCTAGAGCAGACCTGGCTGACTGACTACAGCACTCCTCCTGATTCCCCTAGAGCAGACTGGATTGATGTACTGCATCAGACCTGGCTGACTGACTACAACACCCCTCCTGATTCCCCTAGAGCAGACTGGATTGCTGTACTGCATCAGATCTGGCTGACTGACTACAACACTCCTCCTGATTCCCCTAGAACAGACTGGATTGATGTACTGCATCAGACCTGGCTGACTGACTACAACACTCCTCCTGATTCCCCTAGAGCAGACTGGATTGATGTACTGCATCAGATCTGGCTGACTGACTACAACACTCCTCCTTATTCCCCTAGAGCAGACCTGGCTGATTGACTACAGCAGTCCTCTTGATTCCCCTAGAGCAGACCTGGCTGACTGACTACAACACTCCTACTGATTCCCCTAGAGCAGACCTGGCTGACTGACTACAACACTCCTACTGATTCCCCTAGAGCAGACCTGGCTGACTGACTACAACACTCCTCCTGATTCCCCTAGAGCAGACCTGGCTGACTGACTACAACACTCCTCCTGATTCGCCTAGAGCAGACCTGGCTGACTGACTACAACACTCCTCCTGATTCCCCTAGAGCAGACCTGGCTGACTGACTACAGCACTCCTCCTGATTCCCCTAGAGCAGACTGGATTGATGTACTGTAGCAGATCTGACTGACTGCAACACTCCTGATTCCCCTAGAGCAGACTGGATTGATGTACTGCATCAGACCTGGCTGACTGACTACAACACTCCTCCTGATTCCCCGAGAGCAGACTGGATTGATGTACTGTAGCAGATCTGGCTGACTGACTACAACACTCCTCCTGATTCCCCTAGAGCAGACTGGATTGATGTACTGCATCAGACCTGGCTGACTGACTACAACACTCCTCCTGATTCCCCGAGAGCAGACTGGATTGATGTACTGTAGCAGATCTGGCTGACTGACTACAACACTCCTCCTGATTCCCCTAGAGCAGACTGGATTGATGTACTGCATCAGACCTGGCTGACTGACTACAACACTCCTCCTGATTCCCCTAGAGCAGACTGGATTGATGTACTGCATCAGATCTGGCTGACTGACTACAACACTCCTCCTGATTCCCCTAGAGCAGACTGGATTGATGTACTGCATCAGATCTGGCTGACTGACTACAACACTCCTCCTTATTCCCCTAGAGCAGACCTGGCTGACTGACTACAGCACTCCTCCTGATTCCCCTAGAGCAGATCTGGCTGACTGACTACAACACTCCTCCTGATTCCCCTAGAGCAGACTGGATTGATGTACTGCATCAGACCTGGCTGACTGACTACAACACTCCTCCTGATTCCCCTAGAGCAGACTGGATTGATGTACTGCATCAGATCTGGCTGACTGACTACAACACTCCCCTAGAGCAGACTGGATTGATGTACTGCATCAGATCTGGCTGACTGACTACAACACTCCTCCTGATTCCCCTAGAGCAGACTGGATTGATGCACTGCAGCAGCCCTGGCGTGTTTGATTGATCTGGGTGATTGTTCAGTGGTGATGTGTACTGGACTTACTGAGACAGCAGCTTGCTAAACAGATGACTGTGTGTGTGGCTGTGTGTATGTGGATAGTCCTATAGGACTTTACATGGCCTACGTCTGACTCAGCACAATGCTAGGGCTCTGTCACACCATTCATTTACTCACCTAGACAACACTGATCCTGCCAAGGAGAGGCACAGGGGAGGGGATGGTCACCAATCACAGTCTGACTCAAACTGTACAGTACTGCTGAATTCCCAATTCTCCTAGCCTGTACTATTCAAATTCAAAATGGTATTACTGACAAGAGAGCACTAATAGTAACACTCTGTAGGTCTCAACACAATTAGGCTACATTGCACAGTATATGAAACATCCCTAGCCAACACAAAAAACCTGACAGGACGATTGTCACCATCCCACTGGGCAAAAACTGGTAGAATCAACGTTGTTTCCACGTCATTTCAACGAAAAACTTAAATGTGACGATTTGAATCAACGTGGAAAACTGAATGGATTTGCAAAAAGTCATCTACGTAAGGGAATTTAGTATTTATTTTACCAAACTGTTAAATCCAATGACAAGGTGACTTTTTTGCTTGATTTCACATTAGTTGACAACTCAACCTAATGTAAATGAAAACAAGGTAAATCATTCTAGAGTGGTAATCATTTAACAGCTGCTCTAGCAGAGTAATCCTGTGTATGTCGGCTATCGGATAGGACTCAATTAATAGAAATAGAATGAATAGAATGGGAGTCTCCATTCAAGTCAATGATTCGTCCTCTCTATTCATAAAATGTCTATGCATTTAATCCTGTCCGATAGGTGAAATCCAGAAAGATATTTATTTTTTGAACTGGGCCCTGAAGATTAGCTGTATAAACTACAGTGATGTAAAAAATACACTCACTCTCCTCCAGCCTCAGACTGTCAGACATGACTACAGTAAGAGATCTAGATCCTGTTAAGCAGAACATCACTTCAGCATTCTCTGAACAGAATGGTCACATAGAAATGTATAGCTTAGAACATACATGATTATCAGTCTGGTAGAATTGGCTATCATGTTAGTTTCATTCAATACATTTCTATCTACCAGTTGTAGAAATATTTCAGTCTCACTGAATAACACTAGTTGTTTGCATTCTATAAATTAACAGGAAATTAAAAAATAATACATTCAAGGAGAGAGATGACAGCAGCCACCTTGACGATCAGTTCAACCTCAGGTTATTTTTCTAGGAGAAAATAAAAAAATGCAATTGAGTCAGTGTTGCAATTTACATAATTTCTCTTGCTAATCACATAATCAAATTTGACTGGATTGGTTTAGGGTGTGTTTGCTATAACAAGCCATCTGCAATGCAGGTCCAATTGCAATACTGTATTTTCTAATGTAATTCTGTCATGGATTATGGTAGCTAGTTCTACTTCCCACAGAGATCATGGACCATTGGGCAAAAACTAGTTAAATCAACGTCGTTTCCACATCATTCCAATCCAATAATTTAAGGTGATGTTGAATCAATGTGTAAAACTGATTGAATTTGAATTCATCAACATAAGGCAATTTCTTCTTTTTTCACCCAACTTTGAATCAATGAATCCAATGGCATGGGGACATTTTCTGTTGAATTCACCCGTTAGTTAACAACTCAACCAAATCTGTGCCCAGTGAGTGTGTGCTGCTGTTCAACATAAATAACTTGGTGGCGGTATGCAACACATACTAAAAGGAGTAAGAAAGCATTGTAACAAAAGGTGTAGGCTCAGAGGAATTGAGTTGGGTCATTTGGTCTTCACATCCCAGTAGGGACTTGATAAGAGCTGGGTGTGACAGTATGCTGTGGTCTCAGCGCTGAATTCCTGGGAGGCCAGAGCTTCCTCATTTGTCAAATTGTGTAAAAGCTCCAGACTTCGGTTAACCCATTGGTATCATCTAATTTTTAAAAGCTGTTTCGAGAGACCATCTCAAACAAAAGACCATATCACATCGAGAGAGAGAGAGGGAGACGTTCACTATCAAGCCTAAGGTGTGTTGTAGACTTGTGAGAGCTGCACCATAAATCACTGAGGGTTAGAGACCATCTCCAACAAAAGACCATATCACATCGAGAGAGAGAGGGAGGAGACGTTCACTATTCAAGCCTAAGGTGTGTTGTAGACTTGTGAGAGCTGCACCATAAATCACTGAGGGTTAGAGCCTATTTGAGTACTTCTATTTGCAATACACACCTAAAAAGGGTTCTTCGGCTGTCGCCGTAGGAGAACCATTTGAAGAACCCTTTTTGGTTCCAGGTAGAACCCGTTTTTCTAAGACTGCAGTTTAGTGAAAGTCATTCCCACAAGCACTTTCCATTGGACTAATAAGTCTAAGACCATTCCCTGTAGTTCTTTAACTACAGACCACCGTTCTTCTTGAGAAGAACACTATTGACTGATGGTTCTATATTCTTAGTAAAGACTAACTGACAGAGTATAAAATGTTTTTGCTTCCAGATCTTGCCTTGCTTGTATTATAATGCTTTACACTTGACAGCCTTGTTGTCTCAATACACACATTCACGTTTACATAAGTGTTTGGAATAAATCACTGTTGATGGGCTTTCCAGGCATTTCTTTCCCCCCAGAAGACACAATTCAACTCCCCTTCCACTCGTCATTGAATCGCTGCTGGCTGATTTACACAGCAGATCTCTAAACCTATGTTAAAACAACAAGATTTGACAAGGTATTCGATAGTCTTTGCTCAGAGTGCCCTGCCAAGGTCAATATTGAAGAAGGGATCCATAATGAATTGTGTCTGTCACTGATCTGTGTTCTGCCTGATACGTGCTGTTTAAAAAGCCTTCTGGAAAGTCAGGTAGAGTACAGTAGGTATCCCGAGTGGCGCAGCGCTCTGAGGCACTGCATCTCAGAGCAAGAGGCCCTGGTTCGATTCCAGGCTGTACCACAAGCGGCCGTAATTGGGAGTCCCATAGGGCGGTGCACAATTGGCACAGTGTGGTCCCAAGTTAGGGTTTGGCCGGGGTAGGCCGTCATTGTGAATAAGAATTTCTTCTTAACTGACTTGTTAAATAAAGGTTCAATAATAAATGAAAAAGGTATGCATGTTCATGTTCAGCAAGCTCAGTAGGCCTCTTTTCCCCACTGAGGGCCTATCATCACAATACAGAGAAATAACTACAAACAGATGGCAAAAGTGTAAATGTGGGTTTTTACACAATAACATGACAAGTCAGGTTAATGCAAATTCCATCGATGAATCCACATAGATAAGTTGAGCATTTGAAGACCTGAGGTTCCCTGAGGCCAACTGAGATTGCAAGGTTAGCCTGTTCCTTCATATACATATTATCAATCTGGATCTGTGTAATGTAAATACATACTAGAGGTCGACCGATTAATCGGAATGGCCGATTAATTAGGGCCGATTTCAAGTTCTCATAACAATCGGAAATCGGTATTTTTGGGCGCCGATTTGCCGATTAAAATAAATATATTTTATACCTTTATTTAACTAGGCAAGTCAGTTAACCTGTTGTAACTATGGGGGCGCTATTTCATTATTGGATAAAAAAACGTTCCCGTTTTAAGCACAATATTTTGTCACGAAAAGATGCTCGACTATGCATATAATTGACAGCTTTGGAAAGAAAACACTCTGACGTTTCAAAATCTGCAAAGATATTGTCTGTGAGTGCCCCAGAACTGATGCTACAGGTGAAACCAAGATGAAACTTCAAACAGGAAATGAGCAAAATTTCTGAGGCGCTGTTTTCCATTCTCTCCTTATATGGCTGTGAATGCGACAGGAATGAGCTTAGACTTTCGCCGTATCCCCAAGGTGTCGGCAGCATTGTGACGTATTTGTAGGCATATCATTGGAAGATTGACCATAAGAGACTACATTTACCAGGTGTCCGCCTGGTGTCCTGCGTCGAAATTGGTGCGCAAACGCCAGGTGCAACTATTTTTCTATTTGATAGAGAGAAGTAACCAGGCTTCCACGAACGATATCATCGAAGAGATATGTGAAAAACACCTTGAGGGTTGATTCTAAACAACGTTTGCCATGTTTCAGTCGATATTATGGAGTTAATTTGGAAAAAAGTTTGGCGTTTTGATGACTGAATTTTCGTTTTTTTTTTGGTAGCCAAACGTGATGTACAAAACGGAGCGATTTCTAATACACAAAGAATCTTTTTGGAAAAACTGAACATTTGCTATCTAACTGAGACTCTCCTCATTGAAAACATCCAAAGTTCTTCAAAGGTAAATTATTTTATTTGAATGCTTTTCTTGTTTTTGTGAAAATGTTGCACGCTGAATGCTACGCTGAATGCTACGCTGAATGCTACGCTGAATGTTACGCTGAATGCTACGCTGAATGCTACGCTAGGTATCAATACTCTTACACAAATGCTTGTTTTGCTATGGTTGAAAAGCATATTTTGAAAATCTGAGATGACAGTGTTGTTAACAAAAGGCTAAGCTTGAGAGCTAGTGGCTGTTGTCGATGTGTTCCTGGTTCGAGCCCAGGGAGGAGCGAGGAGAGGGACGGAAGCTATACTGTTACACTGGCAATGCTAAAGTGCCTATAAGAACATCCAATAGTCAAAGGTTAAGGAAATACAAATGGTATAGAGAGAAATAGTCCTATAATTCCTAGAATAACTATAACCTAAAACTTCTTACCTGGGAATATTGAAGACTCATGTTAAAATGAACCACCAGCTTTCATATGTTCTCATGTTCTGAGCAAGGAACTAAAACGTTAGCTTTCGTATATAGCACATATTGCACTTTTACTTTCTTTAAACCAAATTGAACATGCTTCATTATTTACTTGAGGCTAAATTGATTTTATTGATGTATTATATTAAGTTAAAATAAGTGTTCATTCAGTATTGTTGTAATTGTCATTATTACAAATACATTTTTCTTTAAAATCGGCCGATTAATCGGTATCGGCTTTTTTGGTCCTCCAATAATCGGTATCGGCGTTGAAAAATCATAATCGGTGGACCTGTAAAACATACAATGGCAGTGAACATCTGATCATCTCAAATCTAACTGAACGGAAGGCTTGTCTATGCCTGAGATTGGAATTTGTTCAAAACATTGTGACGCGATACATAACAGCTGGATCGCCCTCTGGAGGGGCTGTGTCGACATCAAAAGGAACATTTTCTACACAACAAAATCTCGGCTTACATTTGTCGACAATCTCTGCCTTCATTGATTTGACTACTGATTTGACTACAGTTGATTTGACTACAGTTGATTTGACTACAGTTGATTTGACTATTGTTGTCAGGACATGGAAGTGAAAGAAACCCAGGTCTTTGACTGTGTGGTTTCATTCACATCGTTTTGCCTACTCTACCAAGACCACATCTATAGGGTTAGTTAGTGTATGGCACATATTGCACTGTGTGTACCCGTATCATCATGGGCAGAAGCATAGACATCTATTCTCATAACCACACAATAACTGCTGATATTTCTGGTTATTACAAGCCATTAGATGTGACGAGATGACTCATATCAGAAGACGAACCCTGAAGCAGCACATTCTCTGAGGTATACCTCGGTGTCCTGGAATTTATCAGGTAACATTGACAAACAAGGTAGGCTATGGGTTCTTCTGATGGTACAACATTCTGTACGGTTCTCCTGCTCTCTATACCCCTGTATGATTCCTCTACAAAAAAATGCCTGATGTCACTAGTAACATGATGTTCATGCTACAAACAACTTTTACCTGTCTGTGACGTTTCACATGCAACTGCATGCACGGCCATGATATGAGAAAATTCCTGCCCTAATCTCAGGCACACTGACTCACTCTTCTTGAGACAGACACGCGTTCAGTTCTCAGCCAAACAAGCCTACCACTGCTTCTCAAAAACTGTCAGTTGTATTATGGATATAAATATAGCACACGTACCTCCATTTCCGCAGCCCAGGATATTCCAGAACTGCATATTTGTAGGCTATTTACATGTAAGAGTATTTCCAACTGGTGCAAATCACTTCTGTCAGTGCTACTGAGCTGATAACCTGACACCCTCTTACCAACACACCTGGCCCTCCTCCTCCTGGCTTCCAAACTCCTCCCTTCACACACTAGCTTTAACTTGTTACACCAGCAGGCACGGCGGCAACAATGATACTGATCGTGGAAACAAACACATAGATGATTCAGGCATGCAGATAAAATCATGCTGCTTGCCTGCAATCATAGCAGAGTCAACAAATCAATGCAACTCATTGTAAAAAAAAAAACTATAATCATTACAGTTTATGAGCAGTCTCTCCTGTTTGCACTGTAGCAGTAACTGAAGAAAGCTCAATATCTGTGAACCTCTTAACACAATTACGGTTATTATACATGTTTTGTTACATCGTAATATAGTTGTTGCCTTGTAATTGCCTATGGAGTTTAGCAGTTTATTGTTATTAAACAAGTGGAATAAGGAACAGTCTATGCTCGACTTGTGTAATTCCATCAGCGTGTCAAATACAGAGGATACTAGGGTCTCCTCTAATCTTCCCCTGCAAGTAACGTTATACCTTACTCAGGTCCTTTAAACAACAGCATGCAGAATGGCTGGGGCTGAGCCGGCTACAGAACTATATCATGCAATGACATACAATGTAGCGAGCTCTCCAAACAACCATGATAGTTGTTACAATTTGTAACATCGTAACAATGTTGTAATCACTTTTTTTGTTTTAAACTAGCATTGTATAATTTCCCTAATGTTGCCACTCGAAATGTAGCCACTCGCTGCACACTATTTGAATAAGACATGCTGTGTTCCCTGAACCTTGCACCTAGGCGTGAGAGATTCGGACACTGCACCACTGTTTACAGAAACATGCATATTCATCTGCATAAAGGCTATATTCCCCTTTTCGCCATCAAATGAAACCGTGTTTTCTCCACCAAAAACGCAAATTAAAGTAGGCTAACTGAATGCTCCGACTCTCACTGCAACCCATTGTCAATGACTGGGGTCTTACTATGCTAACTGGCTAATGTTAAAGTTATTTAATATCCTCCACATCATTCAAAAATGTACAAGGCCACGTTATACTCACATATATCTTTACTATTGAAGATCCAACTCAACTATTTCCGTTAACCGGTCTCCTATCCTGCAAATATGTGTTCCAATCCCGTAACAACCGTCTGGCTGTGTGTGGTTCCCTCTCCGTTTCTGTTTCTCCACAACACCGCGCTCTAGCGCCCTACTCTCGGTTACCACTGACACAGCAGCACTGCACCCTAATAGTTCCAATATGGCTGACGTGTAGTGACCATGTAGTGACCGTGTAGTGACCATACCCAGTAGAAACGGCCGGAGAGTTCAGTGGACTCACTGACCATCTCAGCTGGCAAAAAAAAAGTAATAACTTGTTCTACTTGTAAATAGCTTTTCACATGACAATTACATCAATGAGAATGACAGTACTTCACAAAACCTTATTTTCTTATACTAAAGTGACTAATACACTTCTCATAAATGTTTCATAAAATGTCAACATTGATATTACAAATAGCTAAATACATTAAAAATAATATTATAAAAAAAGCATTGACAACTGAGTTCTATGTGGTTAAATAGACTCACATTTACATGTCATTCACACCCACCCACAGACACAGCAAGAGAACTCTGTGTTTCCATTGTCTAACAGACACATCCCAAAACATTCCTTTCATTAGCTCTCTGCATAATACTACAACACACAGCAAGCAGGCCCATAGCAGAGACCCAGTCGGCATACTAAACGACACTCTATTCCCTAAATAGTGCAGTAACTTTGCACATAGCCTTACGGGCCCTGGTCAAAAGTAGTGCACTTTATAGGGAATAGGGTCCCATTTGGGATGTCCCCAGGGTGCATCATTGTTATATGTATATGAAAGAAAGGCTGACTTGCATGAATCAGCATAGGAATAAATACTAAATAACTGTACAATCATTTGTTTTATTGTATGTGACAGCTAAGACATGGGTGAGGCAGAAATATGAATCTGAAAGAAGACATTTAGTGTATCCAGAATACTTTTAGTGAAAAAAAATCAAAAAAAACTTTGTGAAACAGTCAGAGAAATGCTATTACATCATCATCATCCAGTATATACAGGCAGACCCCAACATAAAGAGAACAGAGGATGACAGGGTTCTTCATGATCATGTCATTCCCTGAGCCTCAATGTCCACTGTATATTGTCCACGTCCCTAATGGCACCCTATTCTCTATAGGGCCCTGGTCAAAAGTAGTGTACTATATAGGGAATAGCAGGGTCCTCACATTTTCGAACAAGGTGGTGCTGCTGAGTACGGTGGGATGGGGGGGGGGGGGGGAAGCAGCCCACAAGGTGGAGCAGCATGGTGGGGTTGGGGGGCAGACCACAAGGTGGAGCAGCATGGTGGGGTTGGACAGACAACAAGGTGGAGCTGCTGAGTACTGTGGGATGGGGGGGGGGAGCAGCCCACAAGGTGGAGCAGCATGGTGGGGTTGGGGGGCAGACCACAAGGTGGAGCAGCATGGTGGGGTTGGGGGACAGACCACAAGGTGGAGCAGCGTGGTGGGGTTGGACAGACAGACCACAAGGTGGAGCAGCGTGGTGGGGTTGGACAGACAGACCACAAGGTGGAGCAGCGTGGTGGGGTTGGACAGACAGACCACAAGGTGGAGCAGCGTGGTGGGGTTGGACAGACAGACCACAAGGTGGAGCAGCGTGGTGGGGTTGGACAGACAACAAGGTGGAGCAGCGTGGTGGGGTTGGACAGACAACAAGGTGGAGCAGCGTGGTGGGGTTGGACAGACAACAAGGTGGAGCAGCGTGGTGGGGTTGGACAGACAACAAGGTGGAGCAGCGTGGTGGGGTTGGACAGACAACAAGGTGGAGCAGCGTGGTGGGGTTGGACAGACAACAAGGTGGAGCAGCGTGGTGGGGTTGGACAGACAACAAGGTGGAGCAGCGTGGTGGGGTTGGACAGACAACAAGGTGGAGCAGCGTGGTGGGGTTGGACAGACAACAAGGTGGAGCAGCGTGGTGGGGTTGGACAGACAACAAGGTGGAGCAGCGTGGTGGGGTTGGACAGACAACAAGGTGGAGCAGTGTGGTGGGGTTGGACAGACAACAAGGTGGAGCAGCGTGGTGGGGTTGGACAGACAACAAGGTGGAGCAGCGTGGTGGGGTTGGACAGACCACAAGGTGGAGCAGCGTGGTGGGGTTGGACAGACAACAAGGTGGAGCAGCGTGGTGGGGTTGGACAGACAACGAGGTGGAGCAGCGTGGTGGGGTTGGACAGACAACGAGGTGGAGCAGCGTGGTGGGGTTGGACAGACAACAAGGTGGAGCAGCGTGGGGCCATTTTGGACACAGACGTGGAAGGATGTGAAAAACAAAATGGCCAACCTTGAGTCCTTAATCCAGGAAAAGCACATTTTAGAACAAAGCTTTGAAAAAACATTTAGAAGCTCACCGTCTCTGAGGTGTTCAGGGAAAATAAGAACAATTTAAGTCTATAGCAGGGACATTCAACTCTGACCCCACGAGGTCCGGAGCCTGCTGCTTTTCTGTTCTACCTGCTAATTCATTGCAAACACCTGGAGTCCCAGGTCTAAATCAGTCCCTGATTAGAGGGGAATCACCCACCTGGAGTCCCAGGTCTAAATCAGTCCCTGATTAGAGGGGAATCACCCACCTGGAGTCCCAGGTCTAAATCAGTCCCTGATTAGAGGGGAATCACCCACCTGGAGTCCAAGGTCTAAATCAGTCCCTGATTAGAGGGGAATCAACCACCTGGAATCCCAGGTCTAAATCAGTCCCTGATTAGAGGGGAATCACCCACCTGGAGTCCCAGGTCACAACCAGTCCCTGATTAGAGGGGAATCACCCACCTGGAGTCCCAGGTCTAAATCAGTCCCTGACTAGAGGGGAATCACCCACCTGGAGTCCCAGGTCTAAATCAGTCCCTGATTAGAGGGGAATCACCCACCTGGAGTCCCAGGTCTAAATCAGTCCCTGATTAGAGGGGAATCACCCACCTGGAGTCCCAGGTCTAAATCAGTCTCTGACTAGAGGGGAATCACCCACCTGGAGTCCCAGGTCTAAATCAGTCCCTGATTAGAGGGGAATCACCCACCTGGAGTCCCAGGTCTAAATCAGTCCCTGATTAGAGGGGAACAATGAAACAAAGCAGTGGAACTGGCTTCCAGGTCCAGAGTTGAGTTTGAGGGGGCTATAGCCTCTTCAGACTTGTAGGACTCCTCGGGGTCTGCAGGGCTCTTCCTCTAACCTGGTCCCACATCTATTTCTGCTGTTTAGGAAACTCCTGTCATTGTTGTGCCAAACATTTCATTCACTTAAAAGAGTTGGCAAAACCACACAAACAGATACTGGACCAGGCTACTCGTCCTCTACTCAACCTTCCAAATGGCGATTTTGCCATCCTGGCAGGCGGAGCCACTGAGTACATAGCGGCCCTCTGCAGAGCACAGTGCCTGGACACTGTCTGTGTGGGCCATCAGCTCCTTCTCTACACTGTGGCTCTCTGTGTCCACTATGTAGATCTTCCCACTCATCCTGCACTGGTCAGGGCTCGGCCCGCTGCAGCCAACCCAGATCTGGACGAGGGAGGGGGAGGAGACAAAGAATGAAGAGAAGCTTGTTGAGGATTTGCAGTTGTACTGTGACATTCACTACCTAAATAAAACTCAGAGTTCGCTCTGGACACTCTGATCATTACTATGAGAGATAAAATAATGATGGTAGGGTAGAATGTATGGTATCATTTCTAAGTACGGTACTATTTTAACTGCTACTTTACAAGCTTTTGTAGAAATTGCACCACCTGAGAAAGACCGTTGTTGCCAGAATCTTCTGAATGTGTTTGGTATGTGTTAATAGTAACGTGTTAAAGAGGTTATTGTGTTGGTACCCTTCCATTAAAGTGTTACCAGCAAAACACGCAAAGAACATCCAACTGAGACCATTATTTTCTCACCTGATTCTTAACCTTGATCATACAGTTGACCCCTGTACAGTTCTGCAGCCGCACCCTCAGGAAAGGCTTGGTCAGGTCTTTACAGTGCCAGAGACAGAGCTCATCAGAATCAGAACAGCTCGTCCACAACTGGCCCCTCTGAAAGAAACACACAGTGGACTGGTTTAGCCATCAGCTCATGACACTCTCATTGACAAGCAAACTGACTGTTGGAAGGCTGCAAAAATACATAGTGTCTGGCTTGATTATTGAGGCCACTTGGAGGCCATGGTGAAGGCCTAGTATGAGATAAAGATCTTGGTTCAGTGAAATCTCCAAGATGAAGGGAACATGGGCCTACTACCTCTAAGAAGAGGATGAGGCTGCTGAACTCAGTGGGCATGCTCCGTAGATCCTCAGGAAGTGTCATCTTACGATGTGGGGTTCCGTTCTTCCTCAGTTCAACGATGCCGTCTCTGGCACCTAGTCAACATAACAAATGGGAACAAAACAAACAAAGGTTTCTGTCTAGATGCTTGCTGTTGTTAGCATGTTCTCTTGTGGTCAATTGACACACTTTGTTAATTGATCATTGGCAGGGTATATAATACATAGGAGTATATAAAAAAAATAGAATAATAATATACAGTTAGAGTATAACTATGACTGAGTGAGTTTACTTACAGCACCACAGTGTTCCATTGAAGAGCTGAATGGACATAAGCCTATCACAGGTCAGTTGAAACTGCTTTTTCACTTTTAGCGTTGAGAGGTCCCACAGAATGACTGTTCCATCGGCACTACAGGAGTATGTCTGTCTGGGGGGGAGGAGAGGGACAGTTGGATTAAAACAAGCACCATGTAGAATAGAAGCCTGATTGTGGTCTAACTACTGATGATTCACTGAGGGCAAAGTAAAGAAGTAGTTTAAGTACACTGCTGCCATCTGCTGGTTGGAAATAGACATCAAAAACACTCCATGTTCAAACATTCTTGCACTGTGATACTGGGGTGGGACAGTTAGAAGAACTCCTTTCTGCAATAGGTGCACTATGATACTGGGGTGGGACAGTTAGAAGAACTCCTTTCTGCAATAGGTGCACTATGATACTGGGGTGGGACAGTTAGAAGAACCCCTTTCTGCAATAGGTGCACTGTGATACTGGGGTGGGACAGTTAGAAGAACTCCTTTCTGCAATAGGTGCACTATGATACTGGGGTGGGACAGTTAGAAGAACCCCTTTCTGCAATAGGTGCACTATGATACTGGGGTGGGACAGTTAGAAGAACCCCTTTCTGCAATAGGTGCACTATGATACTGGGGTGGGACAGTTAGAAGAACTCCTTCCTGCAATAGGTGCACTATGATACTGGGGTGGGACAGTTAGAAGAACTCCTTTCTGCAATAGGTGCACTATGATACTGGGGTGGGACAGTTAGAAGAACTCCTTTCTGCAATAGGTGCACTATGATACTGGGGTGGGACAGTTAGAAGAACTCCTTTCTGCAATAGGTGCACTATGATACTGGGGTGGGACAGTTAGAAGAACCCCTTTCTGCAATAGGTGCACTATGATACTGGGGTGGGACAGTTAGAAGAACCCCTTTCTGCAATAGGTGCACTATGATACTGGGGTGGGACAGTTAGAAGAACTCCTTTCTGCAATAGGTGCACTATGATACTGGGGTGGGACAGTTAGAAGAACCCCTTTCTGCAATAGGTGCACTATGATACTGGGGTGGGACAGTTAGAAGAACTCCTTTCTGCAATAGGTGCACTATGATACTGGGGTGGGACAGTTAGAAGAACTCCTTTCTGCAATAGGTGCACTATGATACTGGGGTGGGACAGTTAGAAAAACCCCTTTCTGCAATAGGTGCACTGTGATACTGGGGTGGGACAGTTAGAAGAACCCCTTTCTGCAATAGGTGCACTGTGATACTGGGGTGGGACAGTTAGAAGAACCCCTTTCTGCAATAGGTGCACTATGATACTGGGGTGGGACAGTTAGAAGAACTCCTTTCTGCAATAGGTGCACTATGATACTGGGGTGGGACAGTTAGAAGAACCCCTTTCTGCAATAGGTGCACTGTGATACTGGGGTGGGACAGTTAGAAGAACTCCTTTCTGCAATAGGTGCACTATGATACTGGGGTGGGACAGTTAGAAGAACTCCTTTCTGCAATAGGTGCACTATGATACTGGGGTGGGACAGTTAGAAGAACCCCTTTCTGCAATAGGTGCACTATGATACTGGGGTGGGACAGTTAGAAGAACTCCTTTCTGCAATAGGTGCACTATGATACTGGGGTGGGACAGTTAGAAGAACTCCTTTCTGCAATAGGTGCACTATGATACTGGGGTGGGACAGTTAGAAGAACCCCTTTCTGCAATAGGTGCACTATGATACTGGGGTGGGACAGTTAGAAGAACCCCTTTCTGCAATAGGTGCACTATGATACTGGGGTGGGACAGTTAGAAGAACCCCTTTCTGCAATAGGTGCACTATGATACTGGGGTGGGACAGTTAGAAGAACTCCTTTCTGCAATAGGTGCACTATGATACTGGGGTGGGACAGTTAGAAGAACTCCTTTCTGCAATAGGTGCACTGTGATACTGGGGTGGGACAGTTAGAAGAACCCCTTTCTGCAATAGGTGCACTATGATACTGGGGTGGGACAGTTAGAAGAACTCCTTTCTGCAATAGGTGCACTGTGATACTGGGGTGGGACAGTTAGAAGAACCCCTTTCTGCAATAGGTGCACTATGATACTGGGGTGGGACAGTTAGAAGAACTCCTTTCTGCAATAGGTGCACTGTGATACTGGGGTGGGACAGTTAGAAGAACTCCTTTCTGCAATAGGTGCACTGTGATACTGGGGTGGGACAGTTAGAAGAACCCCTTTCTGCAATAGGTGCACTATGATACTGGGGTGGGACAGTTAGAAGAACCCCTTTCTGCAATAGGTGCACTATGATACTGGGGTGGGACAGTTAGAAGAACTCCTTTCTGCAATAGGTGCACTATGATACTGGGGTGGGACAGTTAGAAGAACTCATTTCTGCAATAGGTGCACTATGATACTGGGGTGGGACAGTTAGAAGAACTCCTTTCTGCAATAGGTGCACTATGATACTGGGGTGGGACAGTTAGAAGAACTCCTTTCTGCAATAGGTGCACTATGATACTGGGGTGGGACAGTTAGAAGAACCCCTTTCTGCAATAGGTGCACTATGATACTGGGGTGGGACAGTTAGAAGAACTCCTTTCTGCAATAGGTGCACTATGATACTGGGGTGGGACAGTTAGAAGAACTCCTTTCTGCAATAGGTGCACTATGATACTGGGGTGGGACAGTTAGAAGAACTCCTTTCTGCAATAGGTGCACTATGATACTGGGGTGGGACAGTTAGAAGAACTCCTTTCTGCAATAGGTGCACTATGATACTGTGGTGGGACAGTTAGAAGAACTCCTTTCTGCAATAGGTGCACTATGATACTGGGGTGGGACAGTTAGAAGAACCCCTTTCTGCAATAGGTGCACTATGATACTGGGGTGGGACAGTTAGAAGAACTCCTTTCTGCAATAGGTGCACTATGATACTGGGGTGGGACAGTTAGAAGAACTCCTTTCTGCAATAGGTGCACTATGATACTGGGGTGGGACAGTTAGAAGAACCCCTTTCTGCAATAGGTGCACTATGATACTGGGGTGGGACAGTTAGAAGAACCCCTTTCTGCAATAGGTGCACTATGATACTGGGGTGGGACAGTTAGAAGAACCCCTTTCTGCAATAGGTGCACTATGATACTGGGGTGGGACAGTTAGAAGAACCCCTTTCTGCAATAGGTGCACTATGATACTGGGGTGGGACAGTTAGAAGAACTCCTTTCTGCAATAGGTGCACTATGATACTGGGGTGGGACAGTTAGAAGAACTCCTTTCTGCAATAGGTGCACTGTGATACTGGGGTGGGACAGTTAGAAGAACTCCTTTCTGCAATAGGTGCACTATGATACTGGGGTGGGACAGTTAGAAGAACTCCTTTCTGCAATAGGTGCACTATGATACTGGGGTGGGACAGTTAGAAGAACCCCTTTCTGCAATAGGTGCACTATGATACTGGGGTGGGACAGTTAGAAGAACTCCTTTCTGCAATAGGTGCACTATGATACTGGGGTGGGACAGTTAGAAGAACTCCTTTCTGCAATAGGTGCACTATGATACTGGGGTGGGACAGTTAGAAGAACTCCTTTCTGCAATAGGTGCACTATGATACTGGGGTGGGACAGTTAGAAGAACCCCTTTCTGCAATAGGTGCACTATGATACTGGGGTGGGACAGTTAGAAGAACTCCTTTCTGCAATAGGTGCATTGGTCATTTGAACAGGCAGTTCTAACACATTATCCTTCCTTCAACATAGAATCCTCAGCATCACACATGGGTTAACAGTTTGTGAGGGTGATGAAGTGACTGTAGCATGGAAGAGTGCCCTACAGTATTTAGGGAATAGGGTGCACTGTGGGACACAGACATACGGTACTATATGTGTAACATTTTACCTCATCTTGTCACTCTCCTCCAGGGCAAAGTCCATAACCTCATCCCTGTGCTCTGTCAGCTGCTTATTGCAGGACATGCTGCGAGTGTCAATTATGTAAATGATGGAATCCTGGGAGCCAATCCATACTTGATCCTGGTCCAATCCCAGCATGCAGTTCTGTGCACATAATAAAGCCACGTATTCAGCACATAAATGCGTCCCAAATGGCACCTATTCCCTATATAGTGCACTACTTTTGACCAAGGCCCATAGGACTCTCGTCAAAGGAAGTGCACTATATAGGGAATAGGGTGCTATTTCGGACGCATACATATCCAGGTTTAATCCACTGTCATGTGAATGGCAGGCACTCCTGTTCATACCTCATGAGACCACAGAAAAGAGGAAACACTATCAACAGAAGAAAAAGAGAGAGAGAGAGGAGCTAGAGAGGGAGAGAGAGAAAACAAGTGAAACAGAACTAGAGGGGCGAGAGAAAGAACGAGTGAAAGAGAGCTAGAGAGAGAGAGAGAGAGAGAGAGAGAGGGAGAGAGAAAGATGGAGAGGGAGAAAACAAGTGAAACAGATCTAGAGGGGGGAGAGAGAGAGAGAGAAAGAACGGGTGAAAGAGAGGAAGAGAGAGAACAAGTGAAAGAGAGCTAGAGAGAGAGAGAGAGAGAGAGAGAGAGAACAAGTGACAGAGAGCTAGAGAAAGAGAGATGGAGAGAGAACAAGTGAAACAGAGAGCGAGAGAAATAGATCACTGTGTACTTAATTCAATATAACAATTTCTTTTCAAAGGATATCTGTAAGCAATTTCACAAAAACAAAGGACATGTTCCAATATCCACTCACATATAACCCTTAGAATGTATGGCCAAATCCAATGCTTCTCTCTAAGTGTTCTGCTACACTAATGTGGATATTGGAACAGAGCCTAGTAGGAAGGCTCAAGTGATAGTCCAGGGAGAGCGCAGGGGAAATGGTGTGTGTCTGCTTGCAGACATCATACCAGTTGGGAGGATCCCACTTGAACACAGTTCTGCTGCATGGACCAGCTGGCTGCATCAAACACAACCACCCTCCCACCACTGAGGGCACACCACAGCTTGGGGTTCCCATCTCCGTCTGCCTCCGAGTAACTCAACTGGCCTGGATAAACAGAGAGAGAGACTGTAGTCAGTCACAGCAATTCAGCTTTTATCTGCAAATGTCTACATCAAAATCAAATACACTAAAAGTTAAATACACAATCCATGGGTCAGCCAGTCGATGGATACTCCCACAGGCATATAGATGATATGTATAAGGTATATACTGTAGCTCTGCATTACAACAGAATATGTGGGTTTTTCACTGCCTTTCAGATCGTACTATTCTTTTTTTTGGCAACTTTTACTTCACTACAGAAAGAAAATAATGTACCTTTTACTCCCTACATTTCCCTGGACACCCAAAAGTACTCGTTACATTTTGACAGGAAAATTGTCCAATTCACACACTTATCAAGTGAACATCCCTGGTCATCCCTACTGCCTCTGATCTGGAGGATTCACTAAACACACATGCTTTGTTTGTAAATTATGTCTTGGAGTGTTGGAGTGGAGTGTTGGAGTGTTGGAGTGGAGTGTTGGAGTGTTGGAGTGGAGTGTTGGAGTGTTGGAGTGGAGTGTTGGAGTGTTGGAGTGGAGTGTTGGAGTGTACCCCTGGCTATCCGGCAATAAAAATAAAACAATTAGGCCGTCTGGTTCACTATAAGGAATTTGTATAAATCATTTATTTTACCTTTGATACTAAAGTACATTTTATTCCATTTACTTTTGATACTTAAGTATTTTTAAAACCAAATACTTTTAGACTTTTACTCAAGTAGTATTTTACTGGGGGACTTTTACTTTTACTTCTGTCATTTTCTATTAAGGTATCATTACATTTACTCAAGTATGACCAGAATACCTTTTCCACCACTGAACGTGGCTGGGGGTTATAGCATTTCTTTCACATGGCCCATCAATTTAGACAAGTGTGTCTGGGTGCTTTACACTAGTGTGTATTTGCAGCCAACTATTACGGCTTCAAAGCTCCTCTGGTTTCCACTCAGATGTGTTAGGACATGCACCATACAGGACATGTTAGGACATGCACCATACAGGACATGTTAGGACATGCACCATACAGGACATGCACCTTACAGGACATGCACCTTACAGGACATGTTAGGACATGCACCATACAGGACATGCACCTTACAGGACATGTTAGGACATGCACCATACAGGACATGTTAGAACATGCACCATACAGGACATGTTAGGACATGCACCTTACAGGACATGTTAGGACATGCACCATACAGGACATGCACCTTACAGGACATGTTAGGACATGCACCATACAGGACATGTTAGGACATGCACCATACAGGACATGTTAGGACATGCACCATACAGGACATGTTAGGACATGCACCATACAGGACATGTTAGGACATGCACCATACAGGACATGTTAGGACATGCACCATACAGGACATGTTAGGACATGCACCATACAGGACATGTTAGGACATGCACCTTACAGGACATGTTAGGACATGCACCTTACAGGACATGTAAGGACATGCACCTTACAGGACATGTACCTTAACAGGACATGTTAGGACATGAACTTAACTGGCATGTAAACAGCTTCTATCTTACAAGCAGATACATCAGAATGAAGATAAGAGAAACTATGATAGAGAGTCAGCGGTCTGTTTCCCCTCACCTGGTGTGTAGAGTAACAGAAAGTCAGCCGTCTGTTTCCCCTCACCTGGTGTGTAGAGTAACAGAAAGTCAGCTGTCTGTTTCCCCTCACCTGGTGTGTAGAGTAACAGAAAGTCAGCTGTCTGTTTCCCCTCACCTGGTGTGTAGAGTAACAGAAAGTCAGCCGTCTGTTTCCCCTCACCTGGTGTGTAGAGTAACAGAAAGTCAGCTGTCTGTTTCCCCTCACCTGGTGTGTAGAGTAACAGAAAGTCAGCCGTCTGTTTCCCCTCACCTGGTGTGTAGAGTAACAGAAAGTCAGCTGTCTGTTTCCCCTCACCTGGTGTGTAGAGTAACAGAAAGTCAGCTGTCTGTTTCCCCTCACCTGGTGTGTAGAGTAACAGAAAGTCAGCCGTCTGTTTCCCCTCACCTGGTGTGTAGAGTAACAGAAAGTCAGCCGTCTGTTTCCCCTCACCTGGTGTGTAGAGTAACAGAAAGTCAGCCGTCTGTTTCCCCTCACCTGGTGTGTAGAGTAACAGAAAGTCAGCTGTCTGTTTCCCCTCACCTGGTGTGTAGAGTAACAGAAAGTCAGCTGTCTGTTTCCCCTCATCTGGTGTGTAGAGTAACAGAAAGTCAGCCGTCTGTTTCCCCTCACCTGGTGTGTAGAGTAACAGAAAGTCAGCCGTCTGTTTCCCCTCACCTGGTGTGTAGAGTAACAGAAAGTCAGCCGTCTGTTTCCCCTCACCTGGTGTGTAGAGTAACAGAAAGTCAGCCGTCTGTTTCCCCTCACCTGGTGTGAAGAGTAACAGAAAGTCAGCTGTCTGTTTCCCCTCACCTGGTGTGTAGAGTAACAGAAAGTCAGCTGTCTGTTTCCCCTCACCTGGTGTGTAGAGTAACAGAAAGTCAGCCGTCTGTTTCCCCTCACCTGGTGTGTAGAGTAACAGAAAGTCAGCCGTCTGTTTCCCCTCACCTGGTGTGTAGAGTAACAGAAAGTCAGCCGTCTGTTTCCCCTCACCTGGTGTGAAGAGTAACAGAAAGTCAGCTGTCTGTTTCCCCTCACCTGGTGTGTAGAGTAACAGAAAGTCAGCTGTCTGTTTCCCCTCACCTGGTGTGTAGAGTAAGACATGTACAGTCTGTGGGGCTGGGAGGTCTAGTGATGGATTGATCTTGTGTTTCAACGTCTCCAATGTTGTCTTTGGAACCATCACAGGAACTGCTTACAGACAACAAAACAGAAAGCAGAAAAAAATGACATATCAGAATATGAATCACTATTCTGATTACAGAAAATCACAATGAATTTCACACACTATTGTTCTTCAGAGGCACATCCGATGTTGTTGATTTAGTTGTATACTTGATCCTTGAAGTCCAAGGAGGTGGTTTCCTGGAAACTCCTGGACTAAATACATTTTCAATTATTCTCCATTGAGTTTGTGTTTTAGTCCGGAACCCCACCATTAAACTTACAAATGGTAAAGCTTACAGATGATTTATATGCAAAAAAACCTAATTGAAAGTGCATCTGGACCATAATGCATACCTTCATGTTTCACTCTGTCAAAGTATGCCAGTTTGGAGGCGGCAAATATGGCCTTCTGGGTCTGAAGGCAGCCAACCACAGCATCCATGAGCAAGACGTTAGTCAAAGCCTGCTGCATGTACTGAGGATCCTTAAAGGGAACATGACAACTTATACACACACTGCCTGTACTGAGGATCCTTAAAGGGAACATGACAACTTATACACACACTGCCTGTACTGAGGATCCTTAAAGGGAACATGACAACTTATACACACACTTCCTGTACTGAGGATCCTTAAAGGGAACATGACAACTTATACACACACTGCCTGTACTGAGGATCCTTAAAGGGAACATGACAACTTATACACACACTGCCTGTACTGAGGATCCTTAAAGGGAACATGACAACTTATACACACACTGCCTGTACTGAGGATCCTTAAAGGGAACATGACAACTTATACACACACTGCCTGTACTGAGGATCCTTAAAGGGAACATGACAACTTATACACACACTGCCTGTACTGAGGATCCATAAAGGGAACATGACAACTTATACACACACTGCCTGTACTGAGGATCCTTAAAGGGAACATGACAACTTATACACACACTGCCTGTACTGAGGATCCTTAAAGGGAACATGACAACTTATACACACACTGCCTGTACTGAGGATCCTTAAAGGGAACATGACAACTTATACACACACTGCCTGTACTGAGGATCCTTAAAGGGAACATGACAACTTATACACACACTGCCTGTACTGAGGATCCTTAAAGGGAACATGACAACTTATACACACACTGCCTGTACTGAGGATCCTTAAAGGGAACATGACAACTTATACACACACTGCCTGTACTGAGGATCCTTAAAGGGAACATGACAACTTATACACACACTGCCTGTAATGAGGATCCTTAAAGGGAACATGACAACTTATACACACACTGCCTGTACTGAGGATCCTTAAAGGGAACATGACAACTTATACACACACTGCCTGTACTGAGGATCCTTAAAGGGAACATGACAACTTATACACACACTGCCTGTAATGAGGATCCTATAAGAGAGACATAGTCTAACAAGTATAAACACACAACCTACTACACATTACAATGTACAATGAGTACAGCCAATTAAACAGTGTGGGAGATAACATTAAGTTTGGGAGATCACATTAAGTTTGGGAGATCACATTAAGTTTGGAAGATCACATTCGGATAATATAATAAGGACAAAACATAATACTTTCCAGCAGAGCAGAGGGAAGGGACAAGCCTGTACTGTAAGATTAATATCCCTGTAGGAAGCCTGGAGGAAACCATCAGGCCAGAGGGGTGGGACAAGCCTGTACTGTAAGATTAATATCCCTGTAGGAAGTCTGGAGGAAACCATCAGGCCAGAGGGGTGGGACAAGCCTGTACTGTAAGATTAATATCCCTTTAGGAAGCCTGGAGGAAACCATCAGGCCAGAGGGGTGGGACAAGCCTGTACTGTAAGATTAATATCCCTGTAGGAAGCCTGGAGGAAACCATCAGGCCAGAGGGGTGGGACAAGCCTGTACTGTAAGATTAATATCCCTTTAGGAAGCCTGGAGGAAACCATCAGGCCAGAGGGGTGGGACAAGCCTGTACTGTAAGATTAATATCCCTGTAGGAAGCCTGGAGGAAACCATCAGGCCAGAGGGGTGGGACAAGCCTGTACTGTAAGATTAATATCCCTTTAGGAAGCCTGGAGGAAACCATCAGGCCAGAGGGGTGGGACAAGCCTGTACTGTAAGATTAATATCCCTTTAGGAAGCCTGGAGGAAACCATCAGGCCAGAGGGGTGGGACAAGCCTGTACTGTAAGATTAATATCCCTTTATGAAGTCTGGAGGAAACCATCAGGCCAGAGGGGTGGGACAAGCCTGTACTGTAAGATTAATATCCCTGTAGGAAGCCTGGAAGAAACCATCAGGCCAGAGGGGTGGGACAAGCCTGTACTGTAAGATTAATATCCCTTTAGGAAGCCTGGAGGAAACCATCAGGCCAGAGGGGTGGGACAAGCCTGTACTGTAAGATTAATATCCCTTTAGGAAGCCTGGAGGAAACCATCAGGCCAGAGGGGTGGGACAAGCCTGTACTGTCAGATTAATATCCCTTTAGGAAGCCTGGAGGAAACCATCAGGCCAGAGGGGTGGGACAAGCCTGTACTGTAAGATTAATATCCCTTTAGGAAGCCTGGAGGAAACCATCAGGCCAGAGGGGTGGGACAAGCCTGTACTGTCAGATTAATATCCCTTTAGGAAGCCTGGAGGAAACCATCAGGCCAGAGGGGTGGGACAAGCCTGTACTGTAAGATTAATATCCCTGTAGGAAGCCTGGAGGAAACCATCAGGCCAGAGGGGTGGGACAAGCCTGTACTGTAAGATTAATATCCCTTTAGGAAGCCTGGAGGAAACCATCAGGCCAGAGGGGTGGGACAAGCCTGTACTGTAAGATTAATATCCCTTTAGGAAGCCTGGAGGAAACCATCAGGCCAGAGGGGTGGGACAAGCCTGTACTGTAAGATTAATATCCCTTTAGGAAGTCTGGAGGAAACCATCAGGCCAGAGGGGTGGGACAAGCCTGTACTGTAAGATTAATATCCCTGTAGGAAGCCTGGAAGAAACCATCAGGCCAGAGGGGTGGGACAAGCCTGTACTGTAAGATTAATATCCCTTTAGGAAGCCTGGAGGAAACCATCAGGCCAGAGGGGTGGGACAAGCCTGTACTGTAAGATTAATATCCCTTTAGGAAGCCTGGAGGAAACCATCAGGCCAGAGGGGTGGGACAAGCCTGTACTGTCAGATTAATATCCCTTTAAGAAGCCTGGAGGAAACCATCAGGCCAGAGGGGTGGGACAAGCCTGTACTGTAAGATTAATATCCCTTTAGGAAGCCTGGAGGAAACCATCAGGCCAGAGGGGTGGGACAAGCCTGTACTGTCAGATTAATATCCCTTTAGGAAGCCTGGAGGAAACCATCAGGCCAGAGGAGTGGGACAAGCCTGTACTGTAAGATTAATATCCCTGTAGGAAGCCTGGAGGAAACCATCAGGCCAGAGGGGTGGGACAAGCCTGTACTGTCAGATTAATATCCCTTAAGGTGCCAACAGATCTTATAGTTTCTTCATAATACGGTAATAAAAAGAATGTGACATGTTTTTCAAGACTATGAATAACCACAGAACGCATTCAGGAGGGTGAAATGGACTATGCTAATATTTCTACCCACACGTTCCACAAAGTGGAACAGAAGTCACTGCACTGCTTAACAGCTTTGCTGCGCCACCGAAAAGCTAGCAATTCCATGGTGCGGGTTGGGGGATTTCAAGCTGAAGGGGTTAGTTTAATGAATTCAACTTGGTTACATTATACCCTATTGAATGAGATCCAGCGTATATCCTACCTTGTGGTCGTCTGCCATCGTCCTCCCAGCCCACATCTCTCTGACCATGAGATTCCACAGGTCACACGCAGACTTCAGGTTGGCCTCAAACACCTCCTTCCTCAGACTGCACTTGATCTTCAGAGACGGGATCCTCAGCAGCAGGAAAGGAGAAAAGGAGATGTTCACCTCCTGACAGAGACGAGAGGGAAAGGGGGATATCTAGTCAGTTGGACAACTGAATGCATTCAACTGAAATGTGAGGAGAGGATTATCAGATGTGTCATCGTCATCATGGCAGATTTTTCATTTGAACAAAGCCAAACATTGAAGGCAATACACTGTAGTCATACCAATGTACCCTTCCATATTATTCATTACGGACTGAGTTTCCAAAAGCTTCATAGCACTAAGATCATCTTTCATCCATTGCCTATACTTGTCAAATATTATTTTAAGACTACAAAGCTTTGAGAACTCATCCCTGAACAGTACTACTACTAGTGCCTAAACATAGAGTAACCACACCTTTATGTCTCTGAACTTGGTGATCTCGATAAACCCAGGCCTCCCGTCAGTGAGCAGGAACAGCCTCTTCTGTGTCATGGCGATCTTACCCACTCCCTGGTTGGTTTTGACGGAGCAGGACAGCTTGTAGACACACTCGTTGTTGTCCAGGTGCTCCATGACCTCAGCTGGTAGGTGAACATCCTGGGCCTCCACCTCCGTCTCCTTCCAGAAGGTGTAGAACACACGGAACACCTCTGGGTCAATCTGCTTCTGTTGCCCTGGAAACAGAAGGTGTAGAGCACATAGAACACCTCTGGGTCAATCTGATTCTGTTGCCCTGGAAACAGAGGTAACCTTCTCTTAGAAGTCTTCAGTCTTCAAGGAGCCATTCGTTGTAAGAGTGGTGATGTGAATGTAAACAAGGCATGACAAGTCTCAGCAGCCTGTAGAGAACATGCTCATCAAACGCACATTAAAACCATGAAAATGCATTCCATCATTCTACTTTCATGTTCATTCATGTCATTCAAGCCAATAGAAACAAGCTACTTCAAACAGCATCCATTGTAAACAGAAACCCTGTGTTTTGTCAAAGCAAAGAGCACATTTATACATCTTCCATAGCTGAAGACGCCCCATGAAACAACAGCCATCCATCTCATGTAAGATGTCATGGAATGAACGTTAAACCCAAGCAGAGATGAAGATAGAGAGAAAAAATAAAAGAGATGCCACATGAGTCCCGCTGACCAATCATACGATGGGATGCTGCAGACAAACTGGACAGTCTTGCTTACCATCCAATGAGGAGTCAATGTAAAATACTGATTTGGAGGGACTCCTCATGGCAGAATTCAAACCCAAAGTCACTGAATCCAAAGTCACTCTTACAAGATCCTATTAATAAAGTAAGGATAATAAGATGATACACACCGTGTTCCTAGGCAGAGTGGTACTGTATTTCAAACTGTATTGACAGATCAATCACTCGTTTACTATCATGGGTGATCTTATTGCTATAGTACAACCATACTGTACTGCTCATGTATTTCCATGTCCTGTCAACGAGAGGCCTGACCTCTTAACTCACTTACCCACAGTAAGAGCCTCAAACAGCCTATGGATGGTAAGTCTCAACTTACCCACAGTGAGGGCCTCAAACAGCCTATGGATGGTAAGTCTCAACTTACCCACAGTGAGGGCCTCAAACAGCCTATGGATGGTAAGTCTCAACTTACCCACAGTGAGGGCCTCAAACAGTCTATGGATGGTGGCGACGTCTTTCACAATCCCAGACTCCTGGATGCGCTTCACAAAGTCCTCCTGCAGCATGTGGGTCTTAGGGAGCTGGAACTTCTTCACGTGGTCGTCAGCTTGGACCAGCACCATCTCATTGTCTGTCTTCACCTTGAAGATGAGCCGCTTGAGCTCTGGCCGCCGGTCCACCTGGGAGAACTCGTCCTTCTGCAGCGAGTCCACTAGCGCCTTTACCAGGTCGGTGGGGAAGATCTCGATGTCCGTCTTGTAGAGGTTCTGGAAGTCACTGAGGGCGTCAAGACGCTTGGAACACAGCGTGTTCATGAAGCCGCGCAGGTAGAAGTACCTAGGAAATAGGGAAAGAGTTGTATGGAGAGTAGTAGGACTTATAAATTATTTGTGAAGTATGTATGTAGTGCGTATTGTGACTGATTGGACACACACTAACGCGCCCTCTCTCTGTCTCGCCAAACAGGTGCCTCTCGTTGCTATCAGCAGGAGCATTGCCTTTATAAACTTGGTGGTCCGGTCACTCTGAGGACTTTTCAAATACCCAATAAAGCCTTTTAAAAATATTTTTTAGATGTAGTGTGTTTAAAGTGTGACTTAATAAAATGAATAATCCCTGTTGTAAACGAAGTACCTGGCCAGGAGGGTGGAGTTCTCAGGAGGAACACAGGAGATGGCCTTCCCCAGTAGTATGATCAACTCTCCATAGTAGTTCTGGACATGGTGGTGCACCATGGGAGGAGGAAATTCTGGCAGCTTGAAGATCTTCACAGGCTTGGGCGGGATCTTGAAGGCTGTGTAGAAAAAGACAAAGAGTGAAACTGCAAACAAAAAGGGTCTACTTTATATGAATCATCTCCAGCACCACCTCAACATCAACATATGTGAAAATGGCGTGTTTCTATGATCCGTAGTAAAAAAAGTGAGGAAGATGTGTTTCCAATGACATTATCAACCAATCAGGAGGCATTTAGTAGGTAATGCGTCCTCATAATTGGTTAAAATCACATGATGCACAACGATGTCATTGGAAACACTTATCTCCCTCCATATGTTTTACTACCGAACATCGAAAGACGCCATTTTAACATATGTTGACATTGAGGATGAACATGAAGTTCAACATTTGTGAAAATTCCTTTTAAGATGAATCTTTTTGTTCACAGAAGTCAAGGCTTAATGACCTACACTTTACTTTAACCATCTGTTATAAGAGTCACGTAACACTAAATAGTTTGTGTTATAACAGTTTTCATTAGCTGGCAACAACAGACATGACTTGTTATGTAGAGTAGTCCAATAGGCATTTCAAGTGTAAAGTCAGTGTAAAGTCAGTTTTCATTAGCTGACAACAACAGACATGACTTGTTATGACATCTGTTATGACAGTGTTATGTAGAGTAGTCCAATAGACATTTCAAGTAAAGAGTCCGTGCGTAATGTTACGGAGTAATGTTAATGTAACCGTGTAAAGTTAAACATCACAGTACATGTGTTAATCAGTGGGTAGCTATTATTAGTCCTCCCACTGCAGGGGTTGCAAAATCTGGATTTCCAGAAATCCTGGTTGGAGGATTTCATGCTTCCTCCGTTCTAATTCCACTAATCTTCCAACTGGGATTTCTGGAAAACCTGGGAATTTGGGGAAAATTTCTGGAATTTTGTAACCTTTCTAAAAAAAAGTTGCTATCTAGTACCTAAAAGGGTAGGAGAACCCCTTGAAAAACCCTTTTGGGTTCCATGTAGAACCCTTTCAACAGACAGTTATATATGGAACCCCAAAAAGTGTTCTACCTAGAACAAAAAAGGGTTACACTATGGGGACAACCAAAGAACCCTTTTGGGACCACATTTTCTAAGAGTGTACTCACCACTTTCAGGGATAATGGTCTTCTTGAGGGAGGTTTGTCTGAGGAGGTTGAGATGGCGCTCCTCTCCCAGGTTGGGGAGGCTCATCCCCAGCCTCTTGTTCAGACGGATCTCTGGGTCGCTGCTATACTTCCTGGCCATTTCCTGCATGGTGGGCCTCCTGGGGTTGTCTGTCATCGCCTTCATTCTGACATCAGACACATATAAAACAGGACTGTATACAATACCCTAAATACCATACAGGACTGTGTACAATACAATACCCTAAATACCATACAGGACTGTGTACAATACAATACCCTAAATACCATACAGGACTGTGTACAATACAATACCCTAAATACCATACAGGACTGTGTACAATACAATACCCTAAATACCATACAGGACTGTGTACAATACAATACCCTAAATACCATACAGGACTGTGTACAATACAATACCCTAAATACCATACAGGACTGTGTACAATACAATATCCTAAATACCATACAGGACTGTGTACAATACAATACCCTAAATACCATACAGGACTGTGTACAATACAATACCCTAAATACCATACAGGACTGTGTACAATACAATACCCTAAATACCATACAGGACTGTATACCATGCAAGACCCTAATACACATACAGGACTGAGTACCAAACAAGACCCAGAATACCATACAGGACTGAGTACCAAACAAGACCCAGAATACCATGCAAGACCCAGAACACCATACAAGACCTTAAACCTCTCACTGAGTCTCCCCCAGACATATATGTAGCATGTTTGCAGTGGGGTACTATGTAATAGAATTCAATAATTTCCCAAATCACTCCTCCAGTATCCCTAGTCAGTCTCTTTCACTTATTTGATCTATTCCAGCACTAACTGGTCAACTAATCGTCAAGGCTAACTGGTCAACTAATCGTCAAGGCTAGCTGTTCAACTAATCGTCAAGGCTAGCTGTTCAACTAATCGTCAAGGCTAGCTGGTCAACTAATCGTCAAGGCTAACTGGTCAACTAATCGTCAAGGCTAGCTGGTCAACTAATCGTCAAGGCTAGCTGGTCAACTAATCGTCAAGGCTAGCTGGTCAACTAATCGTCAAGGCTAGCTGGTCAACTAATCGTCAAGGCTAGCTGGTCAACTAATCGTCAAGGCTAACTGGTCAACTAATCGTCAAGGCTAACTGGTCAACTAATCGTCAAGGCTAACTGGTCAACTAATCGTCAAGGCTAACTGGTCAACTAATCGTCAAGGCTAGCTGGTCAACTAATCGTCAAGGCTAACTGGTCAACTAATCGTCAAGGCTAACTGGTCAACTAATCGTCAAGGCTAACTGGTCAACTAATCGTCAAGGCTAACTGGTCAACTAATCGTCAAGGCTAACTGGTCAACTAATCGTCAAGGCTAACTGGTCAACTAATCGTCAAGGCTAACTGGTCAACTAATCGTCAAGGCTAGCTGGTCAACTAATCGTCAAGGCTAACTGGTCAACTAATCATCGAAGCTCTCAAACACTGTAAATGGATGGTGGTTCTCGAAGAGAGGTTTGAGAAAAACGCCTCTGCTGTACATTCAAATATTCAACAACAATACAACATCCAACAGACTGGATAACTGGATCAGACTTGTGGAGAAACTCTTCCTTTGATGTTAACAAAGCAGGTTTGCAGCGGTGTGTTCTATAAATTAATAATTGGACTGAATTCCATAACATGTCCAGGCAGGTCACCAGCGGTGCCATAACTCAGGCTTCGTTCTAACCATCACTGTACCGTCAGGGAGAAAAGTGAGTTGGAGGGTAGGGGAAGGGAAGGGATAAGCAGGAAAGGGATATTGTAAGTGAGAGCTTACTTCTGTGTCTCTGAGCGAGTGTTGACTTCCATGCGTGTGAAAGCATCCATCTTCCTATTGAGGCGGTCCTTCAGGAATGAATGAAAGATGTGTGTCTCCAAGACCTATACGGATACACATGTATAAATTGAGTGTAGGAATCAACCGTACTCTTTATAGTGATCTGAGAGGCTACTTCAACATGTACCTTTCTGTAAAAGGGAAGGTCAGCTAGCTCTCTGGTCTTCAGGAACTCTTCACTGTTAAACACTCGGTGTTCATAGTTCAGGTGACCACTGACATCCCTGATGAAAGGCAGAAATACAGCGGACCATTAATACACGGGCTACATTAGTGCCTTTAAAGACCAGGAAATAGAACATCTTCCTACACCTCACCGGGTTGACTTCCTCCTTACAGGTACAACACCAACATAATCTCACATATGCCACTATTGGCTCTTTCCAGTGTGAGCATTACTCAAGGGAGAGCAGTATTGACAGATTTGAATTCACTTGTTGATGTCTGTAAGCAGGAAGTCCACCCGATGTGTATTATGATGTCATACTTTAAGCCCTGCACCTCAGAAAGGGAGTCTGAACAGCATGACTGACCTAAACATGTTGACAATGAGCTCCAAGGTAACCTTCTGTATTTCCCAGTTCAGGTTCTGCTGCCATTGTCTCCTCAGCATGCGCATCTCATTAACGTCTGTGCCGGCCCCTTGGTGACACACCTCTAGATCATGTTGTAGCTGAAGGCCCTTCCTCCTGTAGAGCAGCAGGAAAAGAAAACTGTTGTTCACTCACTGCCACAAAAACAATGTTATATAAGCATGACTGTGAGTGATAACTGATGTGATATTCTACCTATCAATAACCTCATTCTGTGTTATTGAGACAATGGATGTGTCATTTCAGTTGTAGGGGGCTTCAGCACAGAACAGAGCACATAGTCTGCATTGTCTATGTATACCTCCTGTTATTCTTTTGTTCTACATGTTTCTCTCTGCCCTGTTGGGAAGGGCCCGCAAGTAAGCATTTCACTGTTAGTCCACAGTTCTTGTTTATGAAGCATGTGAAGATTACAATTTGATTTGATTCTGAAATGGCACCCTATTCCCTATATAGTGCACTACTTTTTAACAGTGCCCATAAGTAGTACATTATTCCCTAGTAGGGCACTATATAGGGAATAGGGTGCCATTTTTTTTTGGGGGGGGGGGGGGGTCCTACCGCTTGGTAAAACACTCTGCCGAAACGAAGGGGACGTCTGGTAGGTCGACAGTCTCTGAGCAGGAAGAAGACACTGTTCCATCATCAATATTAATCAAGATCAGGTCGTCTGTTTCCTGTCACAGAGAATAGAGAGTTCCAAAAACATTCAAAAGTCAAAGCTTTTATTTCTCCAACTGCTATGACATTTCAACTGTTTGGAAACGGAACAAGACAGTACAACCAAGAAGTAGGTCTAAACACTGTTTATGGACAGTTGGACACTTGACACAACGGCATCATGAAAATCATATTGTTGTCCGACATCAAATTACACAAAGACAAAAGCATGGTTATATAAAGGATGTACCAAGGTTGCAATAAAGACACTACTACTACTAATACAAAGCCTCCTACCGCAGCGACCTCCTCAAAGTGGTTGAGGTGGCAGCCCATGAGGAAGGCGGTGGGGGCCATGACGAAGTCCAGCATCTGGGCTGAGAGGATGGGCACGTAGGGGTGCTGCCAGTGGAGGGGGTGGATGTAGAACATGAAACACTCTGCCACCAGGGTGAGGCGGGCCCAGTCAGCTGAGAAGAACACTAACCTCTGCTCCATCAGAATACCAGTGATGATCTGGGCAAACCAACACAGGGCCAGGGGTCAATAGAACCAGAGGAGAGGAGAGCAGGTTAGAAAGAGCAGAGTAAAGTAGAGGAGAAAGAGCAGAGTAGAGCAAAGTAAAGCAGAAATAGCAGAGTAGAGCAGAAGTACCAGAGTAGAAAGAGTAGATCAGAGCATAGTAGAGTAGAGCAGAGCAGAAAGAGCAGAGCACAAAGAGCAGAGCACAAAGAGTAGAGGAGATCAGAGCAGAGTAGAGTAGAAAGAGTAGAGCATAAAGAGCAGAGTAGAGCAGAAAGAACAGAGCAGAATAGAGCAGAAAGAGCAGAGTAGAGTAGAAAGAGTAGAGCAGAAAGAGCAGAGCAGAAACGTTGAGCAGAAAGAGTAGAGCAGAGTATAACAGAAAGAGCAGAGCAGAAAGAGAAAAGTAGAGCAGAAAGAATAGAGCATAGCAGAGTAGAGCAGAGCATAACAAAAAGAGCAGAGTAGAAAGAGTAGATCATTAAGAGCAGAAAGATTAGAGTAGATCAGAGTAGAGCAGAAAGAGTAGAGCAGAAAGAGCAGAGCAGAGTAGAAAGAGCAGAGTAGAGCAGAATAGAGTAAAGCAGAAAGAGCAGAGTAGAGCAGAGTAGGGTAGAGCAGAAAGAGCAGAGTAGAGCAGAGCAGAGTAGAGTAGAGCATTAAGAGTAGAGTAGAAAGAGCAGAGTAGAGCAGAATAGAGTAGAAAGAGTAGAGCAGAAAGAGAAAAGTAGAGCAGAAAGAGTAGAGCAGAAAGAGTAGAGTAGAGCAGAAAGAGTAGAGCAGAAAGAGCAGAAAGAGCAGAGTAGAGCAGAAAGAGTAGAGCAGAAAGAGTAGAGCAGAGAACAGAAAGAGCAGAGCAGAGTAGAGTAGAAAGAGCAGAGTAGAGCAGAAAGAGAGGAGTAGAGCAAAAAGAGTAGAGCAAAGTAGGGCAGAAAGAGAAGAGCAGAAACGTTGAGCAGAAAGAGAGGAGTAGAGTAGAGTAGAAAGAGTAGAGCAGAAATAGGAGAGCAGAGTAGAGCAGAGCAGAAAGAGCAGAGTAGGGCAGAAAGAGCAGAGTAGAAAGAGTAGATCAAAGCAGAGTAGAAAGAGCAGAGTAGAGCAGAGTAGAAAGAGTAGAGCAGAAAGAGGAGAGTAGAGCAGAACAGAAAGAGCAGAGCAGAAAGGGGAGAGTAGAAAGAGTAGAGCAGAGCAGAAAAACAGAGTTGTTGTCAGGCAGGGCAGAAGTCAAAACATCACTCCGAACACTTCAGTTGAATGGCTCATCGTAGAAAATGCTGTTACCCGTCTGAATATAACTCTCTACTCACCTGTAAAATCTGTTTGGATCTAAAGCACAGGAAGGGCAAATGGAGGTCCAGGTCTACAGCGGGGTGTTCCTTATCCTCTCTGGAAGGCAGTACGATCATCAGGGGTCTCAGGTTGAACACCTGGGCACAGTCAGGGGTGAGCACATCATCAATATCAGTACACAATAAGGAAAAGGTGTTGGTGGTGGTAGTAGTAGTTTGTATTTTTTTGGGTCATTTTTATTCTGACTGTAGGATGGAGAGAGGGGGGGAGAAATGAAGGACCAAGGAAGAATCAAACCCCAACCATGCATAGTCCATGTAGAGTGAGTGGTGTTCAAATACAACCAACCACTGGAACTTCAGGCAACCTAGCAGTTTGGATAGATGAACTGGATAACATAAAGCAGCTCACCACATGTAGTTGTCCAGGGGGTGGAATGGGCACTAGAGACAGTTTGGCTGCAAATTCCTTCACCCTCTCTTCAGACAACCTGCTTGCTCTAAGCTGCGCCAGCAAACTACAGAAGTGTACAGAAGAGAATGATTTAAGAAACGACAACACACATATACGGGCTGTATTGAAGACGTATTGACCCTTACCAAGACAGACAGTCCTTCAGAGCATTGTAATAAGGATGCTTGGATATGACACAGATGGCAAAAGCAGTGTAGAGCTTAGTGGTCCTGGTGGACGACCAGTGTCCATTCTGATAGAACACTGACCCTTCCTACGAGGACAGAAGTGACAAATCCACTGTGTGAGCATTGAGTCTTTCACAGGAAGGAGCGTCATAGCGAAAGCATTTAACACGGTTTTGTTTTGCACAGCTTTATAATGAAAAGGATCACATGTTTCTGCAGGAGAATAAAAAGGAAAGACTCCCACCTGAAATGGTCTACAACACTGAACAACCACTCCATGGGTTTGGTTACCGAACACATCCGTGAAGACTAGAAAGTGAAAACGCTCTTCTTTTGGTTCATTTGTTACTTGAAGCCCCCCTGATTTCAGAAAAGTAAGGATTATTTGTATCTCTCTATTGTTAGACAGTGCATTGGGCGATGTCTTTGAGCTAATGTTTTAATGACATTGTACATAGGGATGTCTGTCAGCCTTCATTTTGGTATGGTGTTTACCTCAGGTCATCTTTATAATCCCAACAATGACAAATTTAACTGGCTATCAGCCTCACAATATACCTCTACCTGGAAAGCAGAGTTGGGGCAGGGCCATGAGGTCGATGTCCTTGGGGACGCTGACATCCTCCGTGACAGTGGCCCCCTCACTGCTCCCGGCCCCTCCAGGGCCACTAGGAGCCACCACTAGCCTCTCCTTCTTCTTGATGAAGGACCGTCTGCACTGGACTCGACTGAAGGTTCTGGGGACACCAGACTCATCTGCATTCTCTTTGGTCACAAACGGAGGCACGTGGACTTGCAAGACCTCTGGGTCTAAAATAAGGAGGTCTGTTGTGCTGTTGCCCTGCTGTAGAGACTAAACAGAACAATCCATGTTAACCTCCATTTTACATTTCTAATCCACGATCCAGCTCACCTCTCTAATAAATGTATGTATTAAAAAAGACATTTGCTGATTGCCATTACCTGATAGACATCCTTGAGTTTATCCCCAGAGGCTCCGACAACAACACACGCTTCCAGTAGCCCTGAGGGAAGATGGTCTGCCATCAGAACCGGTCCTTCCTCCTCTGTACATCAGGCTCACAATGGTGGAATCACATCCAAGCATGGGATTTGTGCTTTGGAGGAGGAAGCGAGAGAGAGAGATAGAGAGAGGGTGAGAGAGAGACAGAGAAAGAGAGAGAGAGAGAGAGAGAGAGTGAGAGAGAGAAACAGAGACAGAGACAGAGAGAGAGAGAGAGAAATAGAGACAGAGACAGAGAGGGTGAGAGAGAAAGAGAGGGTGAGAGAGAGAGAGAGAGGGTGAGAGACAGAAAGAGATTGTTCTTCAGAAACATGAATCACACTCCTTAGCTTGTTCATTTGGGCAAGTTGTTATACCCTTGATCACAGCAGCTGGCTAACAAGATAAAGACCACATGACATCCTGCTTATTATATTATATCACCTTTTAATAGATATTTACAACAAGCCAAGAGGTTCGCAGGCTGGAAACACAGCTCACCTGATCACTACTAGGAAAATAAACCAAATTGGAGAGTGTCCTCTGCTCTGAGAAACCATTAAAAAAGGTGTCATCAAAAGCAACTATGGCATCACCTCACCAAACAACAAAGCAGAGATGGAGGAAATACAGCTGTAGCTTGTCTCCTTTGTAAAGGCAGCCACCTCAGGAGATACAGCTGTAGCTTCTCTCCTCTGTAAAGGCAGCCACCTCAGGAGATACAGCTGTAGCTTCTCTCCTCTGTAAAGGCAGCCACCTCAGGAGATACAGCTGTAGCTTCTCTCCTCTGTAAAGGCAGCCACCTCAGGAGATACAGCTGTAGCTTCTCTCCTCTGTAAAGGCAGCCACCTCAGGAGATACAGCTGTAGCTTCTCTCCTCTGTAAAGGCAGCCACCTCAGGAGATACAGCTGTAGCTTGTCTCCTCTGTAAAGGCAGCCACCGCAGGAGATACAGCTGTAGCTTGTCTCCTCTGTAAAGGCAGCCACCTCAGGAGATACAGCTGTAGCTTGTCTCCTCTGTAAAGGCAGCCACCTCAGGAGATACAGCTGTAGCTTGTCTCCTCTGTAAAGGCAGCCACCTCAGGAGATACAGCTGTAGCTTCTCTCCTCTGTAAAGGCAGCCACCTCAGGAGATACAGCTGTAGCTTGTCTCCTCTGTAAAGGCAGCCACCTCAGGAGATACAGCTGTAGCTTGTCTCCTCTGTAAAGGCAGCCACCTCAGGAGATACAGCTGTAGCTTGTCTCCTCTGTAAAGGCAGCCACCTCAGGAGATACAGCTGTAGCTTGTCTCCTCTGTAAAGGCAGCCACCTCAGGAGATACAGCTGTAGCTTGTCTCCTCTGTAAAGGCAGCCACCTCAGGAGATACAGCTGTAGCTTGTCTCCTCTGTAAAGGCAGCCACCTCAGGAGATACAGCTGTAGCTTCTCTCCTCTGTAAAGGCAGCCACCTCAGGAGATACAGCTGTAGCTTGTCTCCTCTGTAAAGGCAGCCACCTCAGGAGATACAGCTGTAGCTTGTCTCCTCTGTAAAGGCAGCCACCTCAGGAGATACAGCTGTAGCTTGTCTCCTCTGTAAAGGCAGCCACCTCAGGAGATACAAGATAAACACCCTTTAATTGAATTTCCCTGCTTGAGGGGAATTTCTGGGCAAATTGGTTTCATGTGTGCTGAAGATACCCTTCAATAGGTCACTGAGAAAACTCAATTGAGGAGTGGCACAGTTCACTTTATGATGGGGTGGGTGTGTGGCCTAGTGCTGCTGTATTGAAAATCAGTGCCTTTTTAGATTAAACAAAATATGTAATTAAAAAAACTTAGTAACTGCACTCATATCCCTTTGGTATCTACAATAGAGGTGTGACTTTCTAATGGGCGGTCTGAAAAGCGACCTGTCACCAGTTCCTGCATAGCTTCGCATATGAGAGCAACACGCGTTCATATTATACACATGCATCACGTCATTATAGCTGCAGAACTGAAACCATGAAATGTTTTATGTGATTTCAGCAGTTTATGTCACAAGTCCTTTGCAGTTGTAGTCTGAACTAGACAATTAGAAGCAGCACTAAAATGAATGCGTTACAGTGAAATAGGCTGAAATCGGACACTCCTTTTGTCTGCTTATCTCCCCATATTCCCAGCCTTCTCAGTACTGTTTGACTGACATACAATGCATTTAGTTTCCATTGATGAATTGGTGTCTCTGGAAAACTTGGTAACATCCGCACTCTTTCCATACAAGCCATACTGAAAGAGCCAAGATCCCTTTATAGGCCAAGAGCATGTGATGATCAAACTCCATGTTGTGTGTCATTCAATAGCTACTGTGCATACATCACTGTCAAAGCATATTCATGTTTCCGTAAACATATAGAAGGTAGCTCAGCTACATATAAAAATGTAAATTGTCAAAACAGAAAGTTAGTCTTTAACTGATTTATTTCAAATGCCAATTAATGATCTTCACCAACCTGTTGGTCCATCGGTAATCCAAGATCACGGGCCAAAGTCACTGACATTCGTTTGAATGAATTTGTAGCCACCGAAAGACACAATCAAAACACCTTTGTAAACAATGCAGTTGATTTGACCTTCCCAGGAAATGCTGATATCTGTCTGACTGCGATTAACAGCGTGCTGCTTCCTGCTTTCAGAAAGGATACAAAATCATGCGTACTGGAAAAATGCAGTTGCCCCTACTTTTGTAAAGAATTCAAAACCTTGTGCATTCTAATTTGCTGTCGTAGAAGTTAAGAAGCTGCATTGCCTACTTAACAAAACTGCTATAATAAATTATGTCAGAAGACTCATTCAGTTTCTCTATCGACTTTGTTATAGTGCCATCTAGTGAGCAATGTGCAACATTGTAACAATGCAACGACACTCAATTTAAGTTTAGTGTTAACAAAGTCCCAATAAAGGCATAAAGATTCCGCTTCTTCAAAGAAGGCAACCGCTGCTGGTTATTTTAATTACATTTGCGCACATTTGGGGAGGGACATCATTTTGATATTTAAAGGTGCATTCATTACCCATCCTCCATTTATACACCAATACCCTGTTAATTAACAGTGTTAGGGTCAGCAGGTTAGTTATCAGGGTCAGCTGGTTAGTTATCAGGGTCAGCAGGTTAGTTATCAGGGTCAGAAGGTTAGTTGTTAACAGGGTCAGAAGGTTAGCTATCAGGGTCAGCAGGTTAGTTGTTATCAGGGTCAGCAGGTTAGTTGTTATCCGGGTCAGCAGGTTAGTTGTTATCAGGGTCAGAAGGTTAGTTATCAAGGTCAGCAGGTTAGTTATCAGGGTCAGCAGGTTAGTTGTTATCAGGGTCAGCAGGTTAGTTGTTATCGGGGTCAGCAGGTTAGTTGTTATCTGGGTCAGCAGGTTAGTTGTTATCCGGGTCAGCAGGTTAGTTGTTAACAGGGTCAGCAGGTTAGTTGTTAACAGGGACAGTAGGTTAGTTGTTATCAGGGTCAGCAGGTTAGTTATCAGGGTCAGCAGGTTAGTTGTTATCCGGGTCAGCAGGTTAGTTGTTATCCGGGTCAGCAGGTTAGTTGTTATCAGGGTCAGGTGGCTAGTTGTTAACAGGGTCAGTAGGCTAGTTGTTATCAGGGTCAGCAGGTTAGTTATCAGGGTCAGCAGGTTAGTTGTTATCCGGGTCAGCAGGTTAGTTGTTAACAGGGTCAGGTGGTTAGTTGTTAACAGGGTCAGCAGGTTAGTTGTTAACAGGGTCAGCAGGTTAGTTGTTAACAGGGTCAGCAGGTTAGTTGTTATCAGGGTCAGCAGGTTAGTTGTTAAAAGGGTCAGGTGGTTAGTTGTTAACAGGGTCAGCAGGTTAGTTGTTAACAAGGTCAGGTGGTTAGTTGTTAACAGGGTCAGTAGGTTAGTTAACAGGGTCAGCAGGTTAGTTGTTATCAGGTTCAGCAGGTTAGTTGTTAACAGGGTCAGCAGGTTAGTTGTTAACAGGGTCAGCAGGTTAGTTGTTATCAGGGTCAGCAGGTTAGTTGTTAACAGGGTCAGCAGGTTAGTTGTTATCCGGGTCAGCAGGTTAGTTGTTAACAGGGTCAGCAGGTTAGTTGTTAACAGGGTCAGCAGGTTAGTTGTTAACAGGGTCAGCAGATTAGTTGTTAACAGGGTCAGCAGATTAGTTGTTAACAGGGTCAGCAGGTTAGTTGTTAACAGGGTCAGCAGGTTAGTTGTTAACAGGGTCAGCAGGTTAGTTGTTAACAGGGTCAGCAGATTAGTTGTTAACAGGGTCAGCAGATTAGTTGTTAACAGGGTCAGCAGGTTAGTTGTTAACAGGGTCAGCAGGTTAGTTGTTAACAGGGTCAGCAGGTTAGTTGTTAACAGGGTCAGCAGGTTAGTTGTTAACAGTGTCAGGTGGTTAGTTGTTAACAGGGTCAGCAGATTAGTTGTTAACAGGGTCAGCAGATTAGTTGTTAACAGGGTCAGCAGGTTAGTTGTTAACAGGGTCAGCAGGTTAGTTGTTAACAGGGTCAGCAGGTTAGTTGTTAACAGGGTCAGCAGGTTAGTTGTTAACAGGGTCAGCAGGTTAGTTGTTAACAGGGTCAGCAGGTTAGTTGTTAACAAGGTATAACACGTCTGTACAGCTCAACAGCAGAAGGGAATATAACATTTCCACTTTGACAAAATCATTGCTCGACTTTGAAACCAAAATGTTGAGATAATTTATATTATAAAGATTGAAACTTGAGTGTGACCAATTTAATTTCTAATTTGCACACATTCCGAAACTAAAACTATTTCACAACCAGTTAGACATTTATATTTTCCCCATTACAACCAAACCTCTCAAATTACAGCAGTTGACAAGAAAAATGTACCAAAAAGTTCCTTTTCCCACTTTCTAGAGCCAGATGTTTCTGCTGGATGTGATGATGGATCCTCTTCATTTGAGAACACCTCCAAAACGCTTTGCAACAGGACACTTTTTGATTGGATAAATGCAGTGAGGTCCCTCCCAGTATCCACCCCTTTACTTCCATTTGGTTCCTGGTGAATACCACCCTCTACTTACCACCTCACGTAGGTGGAACAACTCCTAAACCCAACACTCTGGGCCTGGGAAGACCTTCTAGGCACACAGCTCATTAGTTGTACATGCCCTGTAGGACTCTAGTCAAAGGTAACGCACTACCGTTTGGGACTTCATCTCTATACACATCTGTCAACAGATGTGCATGACTGTTCTGCCAGATAAATAATGACACACACTGACACACACACACTGTCCTCTCTTAAAGTTCTTCAAATTTATAGTGCAGCTTTTGCAGTTGTTAAATGTAAAAACATACAGAGCAAATATCCTTTCTTGTGCGTTACCCTGTGGAACAGATGGTTCAGAACAACAGAGGGCTACTTCCTGTAGCACAGTACAGTGTAGGGTTTCTTCAATGCTGCATGGGCCCAAAGGCATCTTATGATCATAGACCATTTGTAATTACTAGTTGTAGTATGAAATCTAGTATTCTTCCATGCAGCATACTATAATCGAGTTTAACAATATGTTCCCTTTTTAAAATACTGATATGTGTTAGAATGTAAGCATCATCACTTCAGCATTTGATTATCTTAAGGCTGATAACACTTATCCAACTCTGTCATGTAAACAGTAGGCTATAGGCCACTCAACCCAGTAAATGGCAAATAAGAGCTACAAAAAGGAACATCCTGAATGGTTCTTTGGACTTTTGGTGTAACCTGGACATCATATCATCTGTTCTGTATAATAGCCCTGAGTGTTTTCATGATATACATGTCAATAGACTGAAGAGAGTTAGTGGATGGTGTTTATAATAGGGAATGTAACTGACTGACCCTGAACTGGATCCTCTGTGGCATAGTGAGGTCACAGTAAAAGAGACCGACTCATATATTGTTCTGAACTGGATCCTCTGTGGCATAGTGAGGTCACAGTAAAAGAGACCGACTCCTATATTGTATATGACCGACTGCTTGTTCAGGGCCAGACCGACATATTAGTACCTTGTCAGCTCGGGGATTTGAACTTGAAACCTTTCGGTTACTAGTCCAACGCTCTAACCACTAGGCTACCCTGCCGCCCCTTAGTGAGGTCACAGTAACAGCAAATCCTATACTGTTCTGAACTGGATCTTCGATGGCTGCAGAATCTTTAGTGAGGTCACAGTAACAGAGCACCTCCTATATTGTTCTGAACTGGATCCTCTGTGACTGCAGCATCTTTAGTGAGGTCACAGTAACAGAGCGACTGCTATATTGTTCTGAACTGGATCCTCAGTGACTGCAGCATCTTTAGTGAGGTCACAGTAACAGAGCGACTCCTATAAAGTTCTGAACTGGATCCTCTGTGACTGCAGCATCTTTAGTGAGGTCACAGTAACAGAGCGACTGCTATATTGTTCTGAACTGGATCCCCTGTGACTGCAGCATCTTTAGTGAGGTCACAGTAACAGAGCAACTCCTATAAAGTTCTGAACTGGATCCTCAGTGACTGCAGCATCTTTAGTGAGGTCACAGTAACAGAGCGACTCCTATAAAGTTCTGAACTGGATCCTCTGTGACTGCAGCATCTTTAGTGAGGTCACAGCAACAGAGCGACTGCTATATTGTTCTGAACTGGATCCTCTGTGACTGCAGCATCTTTAGTGGTGTCACAGTAACAGAGCACCTCCTATATTGTTCTGAACTGGATCCTCTTGTGACTGCAGCATCTTTAGTGAGGTCACAGCAACAGAGCGACTCCTATATTGTTCTGAACTGGATCCTCTGTGACTGCAGCATCTTTAGTGAGGTCACAGCAACAGAGCGACTCCTATATTGTTCTGAACTGGATCCTCTGTGCCTGCAGCATCTTTAGTGAGGTCATAATAAGAGAGACTCCCATACTGTTCTGAACTGGATCCTCTGTGACTGCAGCATCTTTAGTGAGGTCACAGTAACATAGGGAATCCCATACTGTTCTGAACTGGATCCTCTGTGACTGCAGCATCTTTAGTGAGGTCACAGTAACAGAGCGACTGCTATATTGTTCTGAATTGGATCCTATTGTGACTGCAGCATCTTTAGTGAGGTCACAGTAACAGAGCACCTCCTATAAAGTTCTGAACTGGATCCTCTGTGACAGCAGCATCTTTAGTGAGGTCATAGTAAGAGAGACTCCCATACTGTTCTGAACTGGATCCTCTGTGACTGCAGCATCTTTAGTGAGGTCACAGTAACATAGGGACTCCTATATCATTCTGTCTGTGGGGAAACTAAGTTTGATCTAAAAAAGTTGATCACGGACATACTGAACCATTTTGTACAATCACAAAATAAAATCAATAAAAAATGTTTTCAATTTAGAAATGGAGTGAAAATATTCATGTGCAGTCTAAACAACCATCTACAGAGTCACGTTTAAGAAAAAGAGTCCAACATTAGATCCTGTGTGTGAGGTGGATACTCCTTCTGATAAGGCCTACAGGCCTTTCAAACTGTGAATGAGTCCCAAATGGCACCCTATTCCCTATTTAGTGCCCTACATTTGACCAGAGCCTTATGGACCCAGGTAAAAAGTGCACTATAAAGGGAGTAGGGTGCTATTTGGGACGTAATCAGTGAACCCACAAACATTTGAACCCCACGAGGAAAAGAAAAACAGCCATATGTCAAGAAATGCACAACGTGTTCATTGGAACAGTCCATCCCACTGGAACTCATGTGACTAGTGAGTGTGAAGGTTTGGTCACTGTCTTTCTCCACTAGATATCTGTGCAGATTAAAGAAAGGAGACAAAGAGAGGAAGACACTTTATGACTATTGTGATGTCACCAGTATTTTGTCCTTGTCCCTCTTCTTCTTTGTTAAATAGTGGACTCGTAGTGTGCCGTGCTGCTGCTGCCCTTAGGAGACGTTTTGAGAAGGACTACTGGCTTCTGCATACTGCTACCACTGGGGTCTGGTTCTGGGGCCACCAGGGCCGGAGCCCCCTCCTCTCCATACCCCTCCTGGTCCTGCGTAGTGGTGGGAGTGGAGGAGTCTGGGTAGATGACCAGGAAGGTGGAGGTGAGGAAGCCCAGGAAGGAGCCTCCAGAGGCCATCATTGGGATGACCAGCACGCTGCCCACCGCGTCCACCACCGTGCTCAGTGCAGACGCCACCAGGATCTGGGCAATGTACACCTGGCACGACAGTATGGCACAGTCGATGCCGAAGCCTCGTCGCGACTTCCCCGGACTGTGGTGGATGTACTGCGGTAGAGACAGAGGGGGGAAGAAATGACCTGTTTTTACTCATCTCTCACATCAGTCCAAAGATTGGAACTAGGTAATAGTCCAACTCTATTATCATCACATTGGCCTAGAATGAGCAACATCATATCCATATCAAGTTGTTTTTATTAACAATGTGACCCCTTTGAAAGTGTACTGACATCCTTGTTCTCATGCTACTGGCAGCGTCTACTAACTAGGTCTGTTAAGAGCTATAGTGAACTAAAGTAATCTACACTGAGTGTACAAAACATTAAGAACACCTGCTCTTTCCATGACAGACTGACCAGGTGAATCCAGGTGAAAGCTATGATCCCTTATTGATATTAAATCCACTTCAAACAGTGTAGAGACATGTTGAAGACGAAGGCCATGCAGCTGAAACAGAGAGTTTAAACTTTGTTTTCAGTGAACATGCCATACAAAATGGCATTTTAAATAATTATATGAAGAGTGCCTTGGTCCTCCTTTCTTTCTAAGGATTTTTAAGCCTTGAGACAATTGAGACATGGATTGTATGTGTGCCATTCAGAGGGTCAATGGGCAAGACAAAAGATTCCTGTGTGTATCAAGAATGGTCCACCACCCAAAGGACATCCAGCCAACTTGACAACTGTGGGAAACATTGGAGCCAACATGGGTCAGCATCCCTGTGGAACACTTGACACCCTGCAAAGTCCATGGCCCGACATATTGAGGCTGTTGAGGTGTTCCTAATGTTTGGTATTCTCAGTGTATGGTCTAATTTAACCCTACAAGACATACGGGCATGTAGTTCTGTTACCATTTAATAGAAAGGACGTGAGACAGAATTCATGTACCGGCTCAGCTACACTACAGCTATCGGGCGTTCGGCATTGGCTTCACACATTGAGGGAATGTATCAAGAATGGTCCACCACCCAAAGGACATCCAGATAATTTTACAACTGTGGGTCAACATGTGCCAGCATCCCTGTGGAACACTTGACACCCTGCAAAGTCCATGGCCCGACATATTGAGGCTGTTCTGAGGACAAAGGGGGGAATGGGGGGGGGGGCGTAACTCAATATTAGGAATATTGACTTAATGTTTTGTGCACTCAGTGTATAGTCTTCTATGGTGTTCCACAGTGATCCTCACCTGCTTGTTCTCGTGGTACTGGCCCAGCAGAGCATAGGGGCAGTAGGAGATACTCATGGAGATGATGCCCATGGTGCTGATCATCACCATGGCAACGTAGACGTTAGGGAAGATCGCCATGACTGCAGTTCCCAGGGAGAAGCTCAGAGTACCCAGGATGTAGATCACCTTAATGCTCAGGTCGTAGTTGTCCAGGTATTTCTGTAGCACAGCTGTCAACAAATACAACATACGCAACATTATTGAGTTGGCACAAATTAGTTGCATTAAGTAGCACGTACTTAGTACTCACTATACTGGTTGTGAGTCAAGACCTCACTCTTTGGTATACACGTCGCTGTCCGTACCCTACACGTTGCTGTTCGTACCGTACACATTGCTGTTCATACTGTACACGTTGCTGTTCATACCGTACACGTTGCTGCTCATACCGTACACGTCGCTGTCCGTACCCTACACGTTGCTGTTCGTACCGTACACATTGCTGTTCATACTGTACACGTTGCTGTTCATACCGTACACGTTGCTGCTCATACCGTACACGTTGCTGCTCATACCGTACACGTTGCTGCTCATACCGTACACGTTGCTGCTCATACCGTACACGTTGCTGCTCATACCGTACACGTTGCTGCTCATACCGTACACGTTGCTGCTCATACCGTACACGTTGCTGCTCATACCGTACACGTTGCTGTCCATACTGTACACGTTGCTGTTCACATTGCTGTCCATACCGTACACGTTGCTGTCCGTACGGTACACGTTGCTGTCCATTTTGCTGTCCATACCGTACACGTTGCTGTCCGTACGGTACACGTTGCTGTCCATTTTGCTGTCCGTACCGTACACGTTGCTGTCCATTTTGCTGTCCGTACACGTTGCTGCTCATACCGTACACGTTGCTGTTCATACCGTTCACGTTGCTGTCCATACCGTACACGTTGCTGCTCATACCGTACACGTTGCTGTTCATACCGTACACGTTGCTATTCATACCGTAGACGTTGCTGTCCATACTGTACACGTTGCTGTTCACATTGCTGTCCATACTGTCCATTTTGCTGTCCATACCGTACACGTTGCTGTCCGTACGGTACACGTTGCTGTCCATTTTGCTGTCCGTACCGTACACGTTGCTGTCCATTTTGCTGTCCGTACCGTACACGTTGCTGTCCGTACGGTACACGTTGCTGGCCGTACCATACACGTTGCTGTCCGTACCATACACATTGCTGTCCACCTTGCTGTCCATACCGTACACGTTGCGGTTCATACCGTACACGTTGCTGTTAATGTTGCTGTTCATACTGTACAGGTTGCTGTCCATTTTGCTGTACATATCGTACACGTTGCTGTTAATGTTGCTGTTCATACTGTACACGCTGCTGTCCATTTTGCTGTTAATACCGTACACGTTGCTGTCTGTACGGTACACGTTGCTGTCCATTTTGCTGTCCATACCGTACACGTTGCGGTTCATACCGTACACGTTGCTGTCCGTAAGGTACACGTTGCTGTTCATTTTGCTGGCCGTACCATACACGTTGCTGTCCATACCGTACACGTTGCTGTCCGTACCGTACAAGTTGCTGGCCGTACCGTACACGTTGCTGGCCGTACCGTACACGTTGCTGTCCATTTTGCTGTCCGTACGGTACAAGTTACTGTTCATTTTGCTGTCCGTACACGTTGCTGTTCATACCGTACACGTTGCTGTCCGTACGGTACACGTTGCTGTTCATTTTGCTGTCCGTACCGTACACGTTGCTGTCCATACCGTCCACGTTGCTGTTCATTTTGCTGTACACACCGTACACGTTGCTGTCCATACTGTACACGCTGCTGTCCATACTGTACACATTGCTGTCCATACCGTACACCTTGCTGTCCATACCTTACACCTTGCTGTACAGGTTGCTGTTCACGTTGCTGTCCATACCGTGCACCTTGCTGTCCATACCGTGCACGTTGCTGTCCATACCGTACACGTTGCTGTCCATTTTGCAGTACATATCGTACACGTTGCTGTCCATTTTGCTGTTAATACCGTACACACCGTACACGTTGCTGTCCATACTGTACACGCTGCTGTCCATACTGTACACATTGCTGTACAGGTTGCTGTTCACGTTGCCGTCCATACCGTACACCTTGCTGTCCATACCGTACACCTTGCTGTTCATACCGTACACCTTGCTGTCCATAACGTACACCTTGCTGTCTATACCGTACACCTTGCTGTCCACGTTGCTGTTCACGTTGCCGTCCATGCCATACACGTTGCAGTCCATACAGTACACGTTGCTGTCCACGTTGCTGTCCATACTGTACACGTTGCTGTCCATACCGTACACCTTGCTGTCCATACCGTACACCTTGCTGTCCATACCGTACACCTTGCTGTCCATACCGTACACCTTGCTGTCCATACCGTACACCTTGCTGTCTATACCGTACACCTTGCTGTCCATACCGTGCACCTTGCTGTCCATACCGTACACGTTGCTGTTAATGTTCATACTGTACACGTTGCTGTCCATTTTGCTGTACATATCGTACATGTTGCTGTCCATTTTGCTGTTAATACCGTACACACCGTACACGTTGCTGTCCATACTGTACACGCTGCTGTCCATACTGTACAGGCTGCTGTTCACGTTGCCGTCTATACCGTACACGTTGCCGTCCATACTGTACAGGCTGCTGTTCACGTTGCTATCCATATTGCTGTCCATACTGTACACGTTGCTGTTCATACCGTCCACGTTGCAGTCCATACCATACACGTTGCTGTCCATACAGTACACACAGTACACGTTGCTGTCCATACCGTACAGGTTGCTGTCCACATTGCTGTCCATACTGTACACGTTGCTGTCCACCTTGCTGTCCATACCGTACACCTTGCTGTCCATCCCGTACACCTTGCTGTCCACGTTGCTGTCCATACCGTCCACGTTGCTGTCCATACCGTCCACGTTGCTGTCCATACCGTCCACGTTGCTGTCCATACCGTACACCTTGCTGTCCATACCGTGCACGTTGCTGTCCATACCGTGCACGTTGCTGTCCATACCGTGCATGTTGCTGTTCACGTTGCTGTCCGTACTGTCCACGTTGCTGTCCGTACTGTACAAGTTGCTGTCCACATTGCTGTCCATACCGTCCACGTTGCCGTCCATACCGTGCACGTTGCCGTCCATACCGTGCACGTTGCCGTCCATACCGTGCACGTTGCCGTCCATACCGTACACGTTGCCGTCCATACTACTGTCCACGTTGCTGTCCATACTACTGTCCACGTTGCTGTCCATACTACTGTCCACGTTGCTGTCCATTTTGCTGTCCATACAGTACACACAGTACACGTTGCTGTCCATACCGTACACCTTGCTGTCCATACCGTACACCTTGCTGTCCATACCGTACACCTTGCTGTCCATACTGTACAGGCTGCTGTTCACGTTGCTGTCCATACCGTGCACGTTGCTGTCCATACCGTGCACGTTGCTGTTCACGTTGCTTTCCATACTGTCCACGTTGCTGTCCATACTGTACACCTTGCTGTCCACGTTGCTGTCCGTACCGTCCACATTGCCGTCCATACCGTCCACATTGCCGTCCATACCGTCCACGTTGCCGTCCATACCGTACACGTTGCTGTCCATACCGTGCACGTTGCTGTCCATACTGTACAGGCTGCTGTTCACGTTGCTGTCCATACCGTGCACGTGGCTGTCCATACCGTGCATGTTGCTGTTCACGTTGCTTTCCATACTGTCCACGTTGCTGTCCATACTGTACACCTTGCTGTCCACATTGCTGTCCATACCGTCCATGTTGCCGTCCATACCGTGCACGTTGCTGTCCATACCGTACACCTTGCTGTCTACACTGTACACCTTGCTGTCCATACTGTACACCTTGCTGTCCATACTGTACACCTTGCTGTCCATACTGTACACCTTGCTGTCCACGTTGCCGTCCATGTTGCCGTCCATACCGTGCACGTTGCTGTCCATACCGTGCACGTTGCTGTCCATACCGTACACCTTGCTGTCCACACTGTACACCTTGCTGTCCACACTGTACACCTTGCTGTACACCTTGCTGTCCGTACTATCCACGTTGCTGTCCATACGTCCATGTTGCCGTCCATACCATACACGTTGCTGTCCATACCGTGCACGTTGCTGTCCATACTGTACAGGCTGCTGTTCATGTTGCTGTCCATACCGTGCATGTTGCTGTTCACGTTGCTTTCCATACTGTCCACGTTGCTGTCCTTGTTGCTGTCCCTGTTGCTGTCCATACCGTGCACGTTGCTGTCCATACCGTGCACGTTGCTGTCCATACTGTGCACGTTGCTGTCCATGTTGCTGTCCATACCGTGCATGTTGCTGTTCACGTTGCTTTCCATACTGTCCACGTTGCTGTCCACGTTGCTGTCCATACCGTGCACGTTGTTGTCCATACCGTGCACGTTGCTGTCAATACCGTGCACGTTGCTGTCCATACCGTGCACGTTGCTGTCCATACTGTGCACGTTGCTGTCCATACTGTGCACGTTGCTGTCCATGTTGCTGTCCATACCGTCCAGGTTGCTGTCCATACCGTCCAGGTTGCTGTCCATACCGTACATGTTGCTGTTCCCGTTGCTTTCCATACTGTCCACGTTGCTGTCCATACCGTCCAGGTTGCTGTCCATACCGTACATGTTGCTGTTCCCGTTGCTGTCCATATGTCCACGTTGCTGTTCATCCTGTACACGTTGCTGTCCATTTTGCTGTACATACCGTACAGGTTGCTGTCCATACTGTACACGTTGCCATTCACGTTGCCGTCCACACTGTCCACGTTGCTTTCCACACTGTATTTCTCTAAGGAGTAGGACCTACCTGAGCAGACTGCAGCGGTAGCAGCATAGACAACCAGTCCCCAGCAGCCCATCTGAACCCCTTTATGGTAGTTCTGCAGGTCAGTGGAGTTAGCAGGAGCCTAGACAGAGAAAATAGAACATATAGAAGTCCATAAACTCCAAAATCAATTTGCACCACAAAATTGTGCATATTATCAGATTTAACATTTTGTCCCATTAAAAACATTACATCGGCATTTAAAAAAACTTGAGCCCTTGTCAGTAGACCTAGTGATTGAGGGTTCCCTGTCCTGTAGAGGAGAAACAGAGACCTAGTGATTGAGGGTTCCCTGTCCTGTAGAGGAGAAACAGAGACCTAGTGATTCTGAGGGTTCCCTGTTCTGTAGAGGAGAAACAGAGACCTAGTGATTGAGGGTTCCCTGTCCTGTAGAGGAGAAACAGAGACCTAGTGATTCTGAGGGTTCCCTGTCCTGTAGAGGAGTAACAGAGACCTAGTGATTCTGAGGGTTCCCTGTCCTGTAGAGGAGTAACAGAGACCTAGTGATTCTGAGGGTTCCCTGTCCTGTAGAGGAGAAACAGAGACCTAGTGATTGAGGGTTCCCTGTCCTGTAGAGGAGTAACAGAGACCTAATGATTGAGGGTTCCCTGTCCTGTAGAGGAGTAACAGAGACCTAGTGATTCTGAGGGTTCCCTGTCCTGTAGAGGAGAAACAGAGACCTAATGATTGAGGGTTCCCTGTCCTGTAGAGGAGTAACAGAGACCTAGTGATTCTGAGGGTTCCCTGTCCTGTAGAGGAGAAACAGAGACCTAATGATTGAGGGTTCCCTGTCCTGTAGAGGAGAAACAGAGACCTAGTGATTCTGAGGGTTCCCTGTCCTGTAGAGGAGTAACAGAGACCTAGTGATTCTGAGGGTTCCCTGTCCTGTAGAGGAGTAACAGAGACCTAGTGATTCTGAGGGTTCCCTGTCCTGTAGAGGAGAAACAGAGACCTAGTGATTCTGAGGGTTCCCTGTCCTGTAGAGGAGTAACAGAGACCTAATGATTGAGGGTTCCCTGTCCTGTAGAGGAGTAACAGAGACCTAGCGATTCTGAGGGTTCCCTGTCCTGTAGAGGAGAAACAGAGACCTAATGATTGAGGGTTCCCTGTCCTGTAGAGGAGTAACAGAGACCTAGTGATTGAGGGTTCCCTGTCCTGTAGAGGAGTAACAGAGACCTAGTGATTCTGAGGGTTCCCTGTCCTGTAGAGGAGAAACAGAGACCTAGTGATTCTGAGGGTTCCCTGTCCTGGAGAGGAGAAACAGAGACCTAGTGATTCTGAGGGTTCCCTGTCCTGTAGAGGAGTAACAGAGACCTAGTGATTCTGAGGGTTCCCTATCCTGTAGAGGAGAAACAGAGACCTAGTGATTCTGAGGGTTCCCTGTCCTGGAGAGGAGAAACAGAGACCTAGTGATTCTGAGGGTTCCCTGTCCTGTAGAGGAGTAACAGAGACCTAGTGATTGAGGGTTCCCTGTCCTGTAGAGGAGTAACAGAGACCTAGTGATTGAGGGTTCCCTGTCCTGTAGAGGAGTAACAGAGACCTAATGATTCTGAGGGTTCCCTGTCCTGTAGAGGAGAAACAGAGACCTAGTGATTCTGAGGGTTCCCTGTCCTGTAGAGGAGTAACAGAGACCTAGTGATTCTGGGGGTTCCCTGTCCTGTAGAGGAGAAACAGAGACCTAGTGATTCTGAGGGTTCCCTGTCCTGTAGAGGAGTAACAGAGACCTAGTGATTGAGGGTTCCCTGTCCTGTAGAGGAGTAACAGAGACCTAGTGATTCTGAGGGTTCCCTGTCCTGTAGAGGAGAAACAGAGACCTAGTGATTCTGAGGGTTCCCTGTCCTGTAGAGGAGTAACAGAGACCTAGTGATTGAGGGTTCCCTGTCCTGTAGAGGAGTAACAGAGACCTAGTGATTCTGAGGGTTCCCTGTCCTGTAGAGGAGTAACAGAGACCTAGTGATTGAGGGTTCCCTGTCCTGTAGAGGAGAAACAGAGACCTAATGATTGAGGGTTCCCTGTCCTGTAGAGGAGAAACAGAGACCTAGTGATTGAGGGTTCCCTGTCCTGTAGAGGAGTAACAGAGACCTAATGATTGAGGGTTCCCTGTCCTGTAGAGGAGTAACAGAGACCTAGTGATTGAGGGTTCCCTGTCCTGTAGAGGAGAAACAGAGACCTAGTGATTGAGGGTTCCCTGTCCTGTAGAGGAGAAACAGAGACCTAATGATTGAGGGTTCCCTGTCCTGTAGAGGAGAAACAGAGACCTAGTGATTCTGAGGGTTCCCTATCCTGTAGAGGAGAAACAGAGACCTAGTGATTCTGAGGGTTCCCTGTCCTGTAGAGGAGAAACAGAGACCTAGTGATTGAGGGTTCCCTGTCCTGTAGAGGAGTAACAGAGACCTAATGATTGAGGGTTCCCTGTCCTGTAGAGGAGTAACAGAGACCTAGTGATTGAGGGTTCCCTGTCCTGTAGAGGAGAAACAGAGACCTAGTGATTGAGGGTTCCCTGTCCTGTAGAGGAGAAACAGAGACCTAATGATTGAGGGTTCCCTGTCCTGTAGAGGAGTAACAGAGACCTAGTGATTCTGAGGGTTCCCTGTCCTGTAGAGGAGAAACAGAGACCTAATGATTGAGGGTTCCCTGTCCTGTAGAGGAGAAACAGAGACCTAGTGATTCTGAGGGTTCCCTGTCCTGGAGAGGAGAAACAGAGACCTAATGATTGAGGGTTCCCTGTCCTGTAGAGGAGTAACAGAGACCTAGTGATTGAGGGTTCCCTGTCCTGTAGAGGAGAAACAGAGACCTAGTGATTCTGAGGGTTCCCTGTCCTGTAGAGGAGAAACAGAGACCTAGTGATTCTGAGGGTTCCCTGTCCTGTAGAGGAGAAACAGAGACCTAGTGATTGAGGGTTCCCTGTCCTGTAGAGGAGAAACAGAGACCTAGTGATTCTGAGGGTTCCCTATCCTGTAGAGGAGAAACAGAGACCTAGTGATTGAGGGTTCCCTGTCCTGTAGAGGAGAAACAGAGACCTAGTGATTGAGGGTTCCCTGTCCTGTAGAGGAGTAACAGAGACCTAATGATTGAGGGTTCCCTGTCCTGTAGAGGAGTAACAGAGACCTAGTGATTGAGGGTTCCCTGTCCTGTAGAGGAGAAACAGAGACCTAGTGATTGAGGGTTCCCTGTCCTGTAGAGGAGAAACAAAGACCTAATGATTGAGGGTTCCCTGTCCTGTAGAGGAGTAACAGAGACCTAGTGATTGAGGGTTCCCTGTCCTGTAGAGGAGTAACAGAGACCTAGTGATTCTGAGGGTTCCCTGTCCTGTAGAGCAGTAACAGAGACCTAGTGATTCTGAGGGTTCCCTGTCCTGTAGAGGAGTAAAAGAGACCTAGTGATTCTGAGGGTTCCCTGTCCTGTAGAGGAGTAACAGAGACCTAGTGATTGAGGGTTCCCTGTCCTGTAGAGGAGTAAAAGAGACCTAGTGATTCTGAGGGTTCCCTGTCCTGTAGAGGAGAAACAGAGACCTAATGATTGAGGGTTCCCTGTCCTGTAGAGGAGTAACAGAGACCTAGTGATTCTGAGGGTTCCCTGTCCTGTAGAGGAGAAACAGAGACCTAATGATTGAGGGTTCCCTGTCCTGTAGAGGAGAAACAGAGACCTAGTGATTCTGAGGGTTCCCTGTCCTGTAGAGGAGAAACAGAGACCTAATGATTGAGGGTTCCCTGTCCTGTAGAGGAGTAACAGAGACCTAGTGATTGAGGGTTCCCTGTCCTGTAGAGGAGAAACAGAGACCTAGTGATTCTGAGGGTTCCCTGTCCTGTAGAGGAGAAACAGAGACCTAGTGATTCTGAGGGTTCCCTGTCCTGTAGAGGAGTAACAGAGACCTAGTGATTGAGGGTTCCCTGTCCTGTAGAGGAGTAACAGAGACCTAGTGATTCTGAGGGTTCCCTGTCCTGTAGAGGAGAAACAGAGACCTAGTGATTCTGAGGGTTCCCTGTCCTGGAGAGGAGAAACAGAGACCTAGTGATTCTGAGGGTTCCCTGTCCTGGAGAGGAGAAACAGAGACCCTGTTCCCTGTCCTGTAGAGGAGTAACAGAGACCTAGTGATTCTGAGGGTTCCCTGTCCTGGAGAGGAGAAACAGAGACCTAGTGATTCTGAGGGTTCCCTGTCCTGTAGAGGAGTAACAGAGACCTAGTGATTGAGGGTTCCCTGTCCTGTAGAGGAGAAACAGAGACCTAGTGATTGAGGGTTCCCTGTCCTGTAGAGGAGTAACAGAGACCTAGTGATTGAGGGTTCCCTGTCCTGTAGAGGAGAGACCTAACAGAGACCTAGTGATGATTGTCCTGAGGGTTCCCTGTCCTGTAGAGGAGAAACAGAGACCTAGTGATTCTGAGGGTTCCCTGTCCTGTAGAGGAGTAACAGAGAGATTGAGGGTTCCCTGTCCTGTAGAGAGTAACCTAGTGATTCTGAGGGTTCCCTGTCCTGTAGAGGAGAAACAGAGACCTAGTGATTCTGAGGGTTCCCTGTCCTGTAGAGGAGTAACAGAGACCTAGTGATTGAGGGTTCCCTGTCCTGTAGAGGAGTAACAGAGACCTAGTGATTCTGAGGGTTCCCTGTCCTGTAGAGGAGAAACAGAGACCTAGTGATTCTGAGGGTTCCCTGTCCTGTAGAGGAGTAACAGAGACCTAGTGATTGAGGGTTCCCTGTCCTGTAGAGGAGTAACAGAGACCTAGTGATTCTGAGGGTTCCCTGTCCTGTAGAGGAGTAACAGAGACCTAGTGATTGAGGGTTCCCTGTCCTGTAGAGGAGTAACAGAGACCTAGTGATTCTGAGGGTTCCCTGTCCTGTAGAGGAGAAACAGAGACCTAGTGATTCTGAGGGTTCCCTGTCCTGTAGAGGAGTAAAAGAGACCTAGTGATTCTGAGGGTTCCCTGTCCTGTAGAGGAGAAACAGAGACCTAGTGATTCTGAGGGTTCCCTGTCCTGTAGAGGAGTAACAGAGACCTAGTGATTCTGAGGGTTCCCTGTCCTGTAGAGGAGTAACAGAGACCTAGATATTCTGAGGGTTCCCTGTCCTGTAGAGGAGTAACAGAGACCTAGTGATTGAGGGTTCCCTGTCCTGTAGAGGAGTAACAGAGACCTAGTGATTCTGAGGGTTCCCTGTCCTGTAGAGGAGAAACAGAGACCTAGTGATTCTGAGGGTTCCCTGTCCTGTAGAGGAGTAAAAGAGACCTAGTGATTCTGAGGGTTCCCTGTCCTGTAGAGGAGTAACAGAGACCTAGTGATTGAGGGTTCCCTGTCCTGTAGAGGAGTAAAAGAGACCTAGTGATTCTGAGGGTTCCCTGTCCTGTAGAGCAGTAACAGAGACCTAGTGATTCTGAGGGTTCCCTGTCCTGTAGAGGAGTAAAAGAGACCTAGTGATTCTGAGGGTTCCCTGTCCTGTAGAGGAGTAACAGAGACCTAGTGATTGAGGGTTCCCTGTCCTGTAGAGGAGTAAAAGAGACCTAGTGATTCTGAGGGTTCCCTGTCCTGTAGAGGAGTAACAGAGACCTAGTGATTGAGGGTTCCCTGTCCTGTAGAGGAGAAACAGAGACCTAGTGATTCTGAGGGTTCCCTGTCCTGTAGAGGAGTAACAGAGACCTAGAGATTCTGAGGGTTCCCTGTCCTGTAGAGGAGTAACAGAGACCTAGTGATTGAGGGTTCCCTGTCCTGTAGAGGAGAAACAGAGACCTAGTGATTCTGAGGGTTCCCTGTCCTGTAGAGGAGAAACAGAGACCTAGTGATTCTGAGGGTTCCCTGTCCTGTAGAGGAGAAACAGAGACCTAGTGATTCTGAGGGTTCCCTGTCCTGTAGAGGAGAAACAGAGACCTAGTGATTCTGAGGGTTCCCTATCCTGTAGAGGAGAAACAGAGACCTAGTGATTCTGAGGGTTCCCTGTCCTGTAGAGGAGTAACAGAGACCTAGTGATTGAGGGTTCCCTGTCCTGTAGAGGAGTTAGTGATTCTGAGGGTTCCCTGTCCTGTAGAGGAGAAACAGAGACCTAGTGATTGAGGGTTCCCTGTCCTGTAGAGGAGTAACAGAGACCTAGTGATTGAGGGTTCCCTGTCCTGTAGAGGAGTAACAGAGACCTAGTGATTCTGAGGGTTCCCTATCCTGTAGAGGAGAAACAGAGACCTAATGATTGAGGGTTCCCTGTCCTGTAGAGCAGAGGAGTAACAGAGACCTAGTGATTCTGAGGGTTCCCTGTCCTGTAGAGGAGAAACAGAGACCTAGTGATTCTGAGGGTTCCCTGTCCTGTAGAGGAGAAACAGAGACCTAGTGATTCTGAGGGTTCCCTGTCCTGTAGAGGAGAAACAGAGACCTAGTGATTGAGGGTTCCCTGTCCTGTAGAGGAGTAACAGAGACCTAATGATTGAGGGTTCCCTGTCCTGTAGAGCAGTAACAGAGACCTAGTGATTCTGAGGGTTCCCTGTCCTGTAGAGGAGTAACAGAGACCTAGTGATTCTGAGGGTTCCCTGTCCTGTAGAGGAGAAACAGAGACCTAGTGATTCTGAGGGTTCCCTGTCCTGTAGAGGAGTAACAGAGACCTAGTGATTGAGGGTTCCCTGTCCTGTAGAGGAGTAACAGAGACCTAATGATTGAGGGTTCCCTGTCCTGTAGAGCAGTAACAGAGACCTAGTGATTCTGAGGGTTCCCTGTCCTGTAGAGGAGTAACAGAGACCTAGTGATTCTGAGGGTTCCCTGTCCTGTAGAGGAGAAACAGAGACCTAGTGATTCTGAGGGTTCCCTGTCCTGTAGAGGAGTAACAGAGACCTAATGATTGAGGGTTCCCTGTCCTGTAGAGCAGTAACAGAGACCTAGTGATTCTGAGGGTTCCCTGTCCTGTAGAGGAGTAACAGAGACCTAGTGATTCTGAGGGTTCCCTGTCCTGTAGAGGAGAAACAGAGACCTAGTGATTGAGGGTTCCCTGTCCTGTAGAGGAGTAACAGAGACCTAGTGATTCTGAGGGTTCCCTGTCCTGTAGAGGAGTAACAGAGACCTAGTGATTGAGGGTTCCCTGTCCTGTAGAGGAGAAACAGAGACCTAGTGATTCTGAGGGTTCCCTGTCCTGTAGAGGAGAAACAGAGACCTAGTGATTGAGGGTTCCCTGTCCTGTAGAGGAGTAACAGAGACCTAGTGATTCTGAGGGTTCCCTGTCCTGTAGAGGAGTAACAGAGACCTAGTGATTCTGAGGGTTCCCTGTCCTGTAGAGGAGAAACAGAGACCTAGTGATTCTGAGGGTTCCCTGTCCTGTAGAGGAGTAACAGAGACCTAGTGATTCTGAGGGTTCCCTGTCCTGTAGAGGAGTAACAGAGACCTAGTGATTGAGGGTTCCCTGTCCTGTAGAGGAGAAACAGAGACCTAGTGATTGAGGGTTCCCTGTCCTGTAGAGGAGTAACAGAGACCTTGTGATTCTGAGGGTTCCCTGTCCTGTAGAGGAGAAACAGAGACCTAGTGATTGAGGGTTCCCTGTCCTGTAGAGGAGTAACAGAGACCTAGTGATTCTGAGGGTTCCCTGTCCTGTAGAGGAGTAACAGAGACCTAGTGATTCTGAGGGTTCCCTGTCCTGTAGAGGAGAAACAGAGACCTAGTGATTCTGAGGGTTCCCTGTCCTGTAGAGGAGTAACAGAGACCTAGTGATTCTGAGGGTTCCCTGTCCTGTAGAGGAGAAACAGAGACCTAGTGATTCTGAGGGTTCCCTGTCCTGTAGAGGAGAAACAGAGACCTAGTGATTGAGGGTTCCCTGTCCTGTAGAGGAGTAACAGAGACCTAGTGATTGAGGGTTCCCTGTCCTGTAGAGGAGTAACAGAGACCTAGTGATTGAGGGTTCCCTGTCCTGTAGAGGAGAAACAGAGACCTAGTGATTCTGAGGGTTCCCTGTCCTGTAGAGGAGAAACAGAGACCTAGTGATTCTGAGGGTTCCCTGTCCTGTAGAGGAGTAACAGAGACCTAGTGATTCTGAGGGTTCCCTGTCCTGTAGAGGAGTAACAGAGACCTAGTGATTCTGAGGGTTCCCTGTCCTGTAGAGGAGTAACAGAGACCTAGTGATTCTGAGGGTTCCCTGTCCTGTAGAGGAGTAACAGAGACCTAGTGATTCTGAGGGTTCCCTGTCCTGTAGAGGAGTAACAGAGACCTAGTGATTCTGAGGGTTCCCTGTCCTGTAGAGGAGTAAAAGAGACCTAGTGATTGAGGGTTCCCTGTCCTGTAGAGGAGTAACAGAGACCTAGTGATTCTGAGGGTTCCCTGTCCTGTAGAGGAGAAACAGAGACCTAGTGATTCTGAGGGTTCCCTGTCCTGTAGAGGAGAAACAGAGACCTAGTGATTCTGAGGGTTCCCTGTCCTGTAGAGGAGAAACAGAGACCTAGTGATTCTGAGGGTTCCCTGTCCTGTAGAGGAGTAACAGAGACCTAGTGATTGAGGGTTCCCTGTCCTGTAGAGGAGTAAAAGAGACCTAGTGATTCTGAGGGTTCCCTGTCCTGTAGAGGAGAAACAGAGACCTAGTGATTCTGAGGGTTCCCTGTCCTGTAGAGGAGTAACAGAGACCTAGTGATTGAGGGTTCCCTGTCCTGTAGAGGAGTAACAGAGACCTAGTGATTGAGGGTTCCCTGTCCTGTAGAGGAGTAACAGAGACCTAGTGATTCTGAGGGTTCCCTGTCCTGTAGAGGAGTAACAGAGACCTAGTGATTCTGAGGGTTCCCTGTCCTGTAGAGGAGTAACAGAGACCTAATGATTGAGGGTTCCCTGTTCTGTAGAGGAGTAACAGAGACCTAGTGATTCTGAGGGTTCCCTGTCCTGTAGAGGAGTAACAGAGACCTAGTGATTGAGGGTTCCCTGTTCTGTAGAGGAGTAACAGAGACCTAGTGATTGAGGGTTCCCTGTCCTGTAGAGCAGTAACAGAGACCTAGTGATTCTGAGGGTTCCCTGTCCTGTAGAGGAGAAACAGAGACCTAGTGATTCTGAGGGTTCCCTGTCCTGTAGAGCAGTAACAGAGACCTAGTGATTCTGAGGGTTCCCTGTCCTGTAGAGGAGTAACAGAGACCTAGTGATTGAGGGTTCCCTGTCCTGTAGAGGAGAAACAGAGACCTAGTGATTCTGAGGGTTCCCTGTCCTGTAGAGGAGAAACAGAGACCTAGTGATTCTGAGGGTTCCCTATCCTGTAGAGGAGAAACAGAGACCTAGTGATTCTGAGGGTTCCCTGTCCTGTAGAGGAGAAACAGAGACCTAGTGATTGAGGGTTCCCTGTCCTGTAGAGGAGTAACAGAGACCTAATGATTGAGGGTTCCCTGTCCTGTAGAGCAGTAACAGAGACCTAGTGATTCTGAGGGTTCCCTGTCCTGTAGAGGAGTAACAGAGACCTAGTGATTCTGAGGGTTCCCTGTCCTGTAGAGGAGAAACAGAGACCTAGTGATTCTGAGGGTTCCCTGTCCTGTAGAGGAGTAACAGAGACCTAGTGATTGAGGGTTCCCTGTCCTGTAGAGGAGTAACAGAGACCTAATGATTGAGGGTTCCCTGTCCTGTAGAGCAGTAACAGAGACCTAGTGATTCTGAGGGTTCCCTGTCCTGTAGAGGAGTAACAGAGACCTAGTGATTCTGAGGGTTCCCTGTCCTGTAGAGGAGAAACAGAGACCTAGTGATTCTGAGGGTTCCCTGTCCTGTAGAGGAGTAACAGAGACCTAGTGATTGAGGGTTCCCTGTCCTGTAGAGGAGTAACAGAGACCTAGTGATTCTGAGGGTTCCCTGTCCTGTAGAGGAGAAACAGAGACCTAGTGATTGAGGGTTCCCTGTCCTGTAGAGGAGTAACAGAGACCTAGTGATTCTGAGGGTTCCCTGTCCTGTAGAGGAGTAACAGAGACCTAGTGATTGAGGGTTCCCTGTCCTGTAGAGGAGAAACAGAGACCTAGTGATTGAGGGTTCCCTGTCCTGTAGAGGAGTAACAGAGACCTTGTGATTCTGAGGGTTCCCTGTCCTGTAGAGGAGAAACAGAGACCTAGTGATTGAGGGTTCCCTGTCCTGTAGAGGAGTAACAGAGACCTAGTGATTCTGAGGGTTCCCTGTCCTGTAGAGGAGTAACAGAGACCTAGTGATTCTGAGGGTTCCCTGTCCTGTAGAGGAGAAACAGAGACCTAGTGATTCTGAGGGTTCCCTGTCCTGTAGAGGAGTAACAGAGACCTAGTGATTCTGAGGGTTCCCTGTCCTGTAGAGGAGAAACAGAGACCTAGTGATTCTGAGGGTTCCCTGTCCTGTAGAGGAGAAACAGAGACCTAGTGATTGAGGGTTCCCTGTCCTGTAGAGGAGTAACAGAGACCTAGTGATTGAGGGTTCCCTGTCCTGTAGAGGAGTAACAGAGACCTAGTGATTGAGGGTTCCCTGTCCTGTAGAGGAGAAACAGAGACCTAGTGATTCTGAGGGTTCCCTGTCCTGTAGAGGAGAAACAGAGACCTAGTGATTCTGAGGGTTCCCTGTCCTGTAGAGGAGTAACAGAGACCTAGTGATTCTGAGGGTTCCCTGTCCTGTAGAGGAGTAACAGAGACCTAGTGATTCTGAGGGTTCCCTGTCCTGTAGAGGAGTAACAGAGACCTAGTGATTCTGAGGGTTCCCTGTCCTGTAGAGGAGTAACAGAGACCTAGTGATTCTGAGGGTTCCCTGTCCTGTAGAGGAGTAACAGAGACCTAGTGATTCTGAGGGTTCCCTGTCCTGTAGAGGAGTAAAAGAGACCTAGTGATTGAGGGTTCCCTGTCCTGTAGAGGAGTAACAGAGACCTAGTGATTCTGAGGGTTCCCTGTCCTGTAGAGGAGAAACAGAGACCTAGTGATTCTGAGGGTTCCCTGTCCTGTAGAGGAGAAACAGAGACCTAGTGATTCTGAGGGTTCCCTGTCCTGTAGAGGAGAAACAGAGACCTAGTGATTCTGAGGGTTCCCTGTCCTGTAGAGGAGAAACAGAGACCTAGTGATTCTGAGGGTTCCCTGTCCTGTAGAGGAGAAACAGAGACCTAGTGATTCTGAGGGTTCCCTGTCCTGTAGAGGAGAAACAGAGACCTAGTGATTCTGAGGGTTCCCTGTCCTGTAGAGGAGTAACAGAGACCTAGTGATTGAGGGTTCCCTGTCCTGTAGAGGAGTAACAGAGACCTAGTGATTGAGGGTTCCCTGTCCTGTAGAGGAGTAACAGAGACCTAGTGATTGAGGGTTCCCTGTCCTGTAGAGGAGAAACAGAGACCTAGTGATTCTGAGGGTTCCCTGTCCTGTAGAGGAGAAACAGAGACCTAGTGATTCTGAGGGTTCCCTGTCCTGTAGAGGAGTAACAGAGACCTAGTGATTCTGAGGGTTCCCTGTCCTGTAGAGGAGTAACAGAGACCTAGTGATTCTGAGGGTTCCCTGTCCTGTAGAGGAGTAACAGAGACCTAGTGATTCTGAGGGTTCCCTGTCCTGTAGAGGAGTAACAGAGACCTAGTGATTCTGAGGGTTCCCTGTCCTGTAGAGGAGTAACAGAGACCTAGTGATTCTGAGGGTTCCCTGTCCTGTAGAGGAGTAAAAGAGACCTAGTGATTGAGGGTTCCCTGTCCTGTAGAGGAGTAACAGAGACCTAGTGATTCTGAGGGTTCCCTGTCCTGTAGAGGAGAAACAGAGACCTAGTGATTCTGAGGGTTCCCTGTCCTGTAGAGGAGAAACAGAGACCTAGTGATTCTGAGGGTTCCCTGTCCTGTAGAGGAGAAACAGAGACCTAGTGATTCTGAGGGTTCCCTGTCCTGTAGAGGAGAAACAGAGACCTAGTGATTCTGAGGGTTCCCTGTCCTGTAGAGGAGAAACAGAGACCTAGTGATTCTGAGGGTTCCCTGTCCTGTAGAGGAGAAACAGAGACCTAGTGATTCTGAGGGTTCCCTGTCCTGTAGAGGAGTAACAGAGACCTAGTGATTGAGGGTTCCCTGTCCTGTAGAGGAGTAAAAGAGACCTAGTGATTCTGAGGGTTCCCTGTCCTGTAGAGGAGAAACAGAGACCTAGTGATTCTGAGGGTTCCCTGTCCTGTAGAGGAGTAACAGAGACCTAGTGATTCTGAGGGTTCCCTGTCCTGTAGAGGAGTAACAGAGACCTAGTGATTGAGGGTTCCCTGTCCTGTAGAGGAGTAACAGAGACCTAGTGATTGAGGGTTCCCTGTCCTGTAGAGGAGTAACAGAGACCTAGTGATTCTGAGGGTTCCCTGTCCTGTAGAGGAGTAACAGAGACCTAGTGATTCTGAGGGTTCCCTGTCCTGTAGAGGAGTAACAGAGACCTAGTGATTGAGGGTTCCCTGTTCTGTAGAGGAGTAACAGAGACCTAGTGATTCTGAGGGTTCCCTGTCCTGTAGAGGAGTAACAGAGACCTAGTGATTGAGGGTTCCCTGTTCTGTAGAGGAGTAACAGAGACCTAGTGATTGAGGGTTCCCTGTCCTGTAGAGCAGTAACAGAGACCTAGTGATTCTGAGGGTTCCCTGTCCTGTAGAGGAGTAACAGAGACCTAGTGATTCTGAGGGTTCCCTGTCCTGTAGAGCAGTAACAGAGACCTAGTGATTCTGAGGGTTCCCTGTCCTGTAGAGGAGTAACAGAGACCTAGTGATTGAGGGTTCCCTGTCCTGTAGAGGAGAAACAGAGACCTAGTGATTCTGAGGGTTCCCTGTCCTGTAGAGGAGAAACAGAGACCTAGTGATTCTGAGGGTTCCCTGTCCTGTAGAGGAGAAACAGAGACCTAGTGATTCTGAGGGTTCCCTGTCCTGTAGAGGAGTAACAGAGACCTAGTGATTGAGGGTTCCCTGTCCTGTAGAGGAGAAACAGAGACCTAGTGATTCTGAGGGTTCCCTGTCCTGTAGAGGAGTAACAGAGACCTAGTGATTCTGAGGGTTCCCTGTCCTGTAGAGGAGAAACAGAGACCTAGTGATTCTGAGGGTTCCCTGTCCTGTAGAGGAGTAACAGAGACCTAGTGATTCTGAGGGTTCCCTGTCCTGTAGAGGAGAAACAGAGACCTAGTGATTGAGGGTTCCCTGTCCTGTAGAGGAGTAACAGAGACCTAGTGATTCTGAGGGTTCCCTGTCCTGTAGAGGAGAAACAGAGACCTAGTGATTGAGGGTTCCCTGTCCTGTAGAGGAGTAACAGAGACCTAGTGATTCTGAGGGTTCCCTGTCCTGTAGAGGAGAAACAGAGACCTAGTGATTCTGAGGGTTCCCTGTCCTGTAGAGGAGAAACAGAGACCTAGTGATTGAGGGTTCCCTGTTCTGTAGAGGAGTAACAGAGACCTAGTGATTCTGAGGGTTCCCTGTCCCGTAGAGGAGAAACAGAGACCTAGTGATTCTGAGGGTTCCCTGTCCTGTAGAGGAGAAACAGAGACCTAGTGATTCTGAGGGTTCCCTGTCCTGTAGAGGAGAAACAGAGACCTAGTGATTCTGAGGGTTCCCTGTCCTGTAGAGGGGTAACAGAGACCTAGTGATTGAGGGTTCCCTGTCCTGTAGAGGAGTAACAGAGACCTAGTGATTCTGAGGGTTCCCTGTCCTGTAGAGGAGTAACAGAGACCTAGTGATTCTGAGGGTTCCCTGTCCTGTAGAGGAGTAACAGAGACCTAGTGATTCTGAGGGTTCCCTGTCCTGTAGAGGAGAAACAGAGACCTAGTGATTCTGAGGGTTCCCTGTCCTGTAGAGGAGTAACAGAGACCTAGTGATTGAGGGTTCCCTGTCCTGTAGAGGAGAAACAGAGACCTAGTGATTCTGAGGGTTCCCTGTCCTGTAGAGGAGTAACAGAGACCTAGTGATTCTGAGGGTTCCCTGTCCTGTAGAGGAGAAACAGAGACCTAGTGATTCTGAGGGTTCCCTGTCCTGTAGAGGAGTAACAGAGACCTAGTGATTCTGAGGGTTCCCTGTCCTGTAGAGGAGAAACAGAGACCTAGTGATTGAGGGTTCCCTGTCCTGTAGAGGAGTAACAGAGACCTAGTGATTCTGAGGGTTCCCTGTCCTGTAGAGGAGAAACAGAGACCTAGTGATTGAGGGTTCCCTGTCCTGTAGAGGAGTAACAGAGACCTAGTGATTCTGAGGGTTCCCTGTCCTGTAGAGGAGAAACAGAGACCTAGTGATTCTGAGGGTTCCCTGTCCTGTAGAGGAGAAACAGAGACCTAGTGATTGAGGGTTCCCTGTTCTGTAGAGGAGTAACAGAGACCTAGTGATTCTGAGGGTTCCCTGTCCCGTAGAGGAGAAACAGAGACCTAGTGATTCTGAGGGTTCCCTGTCCTGTAGAGGAGAAACAGAGACCTAGTGATTCTGAGGGTTCCCTGTCCTGTAGAGGAGAAACAGAGACCTAGTGATTCTGAGGGTTCCCTGTCCTGTAGAGGGGTAACAGAGACCTAGTGATTGAGGGTTCCCTGTCCTGTAGAGGAGTAACAGAGACCTAGTGATTCTGAGGGTTCCCTGTCCTGTAGAGGAGTAACAGAGACCTAGTGATTCTGAGGGTTCCCTGTCCTGTAGAGGAGTAACAGAGACCTAGTGATTCTGAGGGTTCCCTGTCCTGTAGAGGAGAAACAGAGACCTAGTGATTCTGAGGGTTCCCTGTCCTGTAGAGGAGTAACAGAGACCTAATGATTCTGAGGGTTCCCTGTCCTGTAGAGGAGTAACAGAGACCTAATGATTCTGAGGGTTCCCTGTCCTGTAGAGGAGAAACAGAGACCTAGTGATTCTGAGGGTTCCCTGTCCTGTAGAGGAGTAACAGAGACCTAATGATTCTGAGGGTTCCCTGTCCTGTAGAGGAGTAACAGAGACCTAATGATTCTGAGGGTTCCCTGTCCTGTAGAGGAGTAACAGAGACCTAGTGATTCTGAGGGTTCCCTGTCCTGTAGAGGAGTAACAGAGACCTAGTGATTGAGGGTTCCCTGTCCTGTAGAGGAGTAACAGAGACCTAGTGATTGAGGGTTCCCTGTCCTGTAGAGGAGTAACAGAGACCTAGTGATTCTGAGGGTTCCCTGTCCTGTAGAGGAGTAACAGAGACCTAGTGATTCTGAGGGTTCCCTGTCCTGTAGAGGAGTAACAGAGACCTAGTGATTGAGGGTTCCCTGTTCTGTAGAGGAGTAACAGAGACCTAGTGATTCTGAGGGTTCCCTGTCCTGTAGAGGAGTAACAGAGACCTAGTGATTGAGGGTTCCCTGTTCTGTAGAGGAGTAACAGAGACCTAGTGATTGAGGGTTCCCTGTCCTGTAGAGCAGTAACAGAGACCTAGTGATTCTGAGGGTTCCCTGTCCTGTAGAGGAGTAACAGAGACCTAGTGATTCTGAGGGTTCCCTGTCCTGTAGAGCAGTAACAGAGACCTAGTGATTCTGAGGGTTCCCTGTCCTGTAGAGGAGTAACAGAGACCTAGTGATTGAGGGTTCCCTGTCCTGTAGAGGAGAAACAGAGACCTAGTGATTCTGAGGGTTCCCTGTCCTGTAGAGGAGAAACAGAGACCTAGTGATTCTGAGGGTTCCCTGTCCTGTAGAGGAGTAACAGAGACCTAGTGATTCTGAGGGTTCCCTGTCCTGTAGAGGAGTAACAGAGACCTAGTGATTCTGAGGGTTCCCTGTCCTGTAGAGGAGTAAAAGAGACCTAGTGATTGAGGGTTCCCTGTCCTGTAGAGGAGTAACAGAGACCTAGTGATTCTGAGGGTTCCCTGTCCTGTAGAGGAGAAACAGAGACCTAGTGATTCTGAGGGTTCCCTGTCCTGTAGAGGAGAAACAGAGACCTAGTGATTCTGAGGGTTCCCTGTCCTGTAGAGGAGAAACAGAGACCTAGTGATTCTGAGGGTTCCCTGTCCTGTAGAGGAGAAACAGAGACCTAGTGATTCTGAGGGTTCCCTGTCCTGTAGAGGAGAAACAGAGACCTAGTGATTCTGAGGGTTCCCTGTCCTGTAGAGGAGAAACAGAGACCTAGTGATTCTGAGGGTTCCCTGTCCTGTAGAGGAGAAACAGAGACCTAGTGATTCTGAGGGTTCCCTGTCCTGTAGAGGAGTAACAGAGACCTAGTGATTGAGGGTTCCCTGTCCTGTAGAGGAGTAAAAGAGACCTAGTGATTCTGAGGGTTCCCTGTCCTGTAGAGGAGAAACAGAGACCTAGTGATTCTGAGGGTTCCCTGTCCTGTAGAGGAGTAACAGAGACCTAGTGATTCTGAGGGTTCCCTGTCCTGTAGAGGAGTAACAGAGACCTAGTGATTGAGGGTTCCCTGTCCTGTAGAGGAGTAACAGAGACCTAGTGATTGAGGGTTCCCTGTCCTGTAGAGGAGTAACAGAGACCTAGTGATTCTGAGGGTTCCCTGTCCTGTAGAGGAGTAACAGAGACCTAGTGATTCTGAGGGTTCCCTGTCCTGTAGAGGAGTAACAGAGACCTAGTGATTGAGGGTTCCCTGTTCTGTAGAGGAGTAACAGAGACCTAGTGATTCTGAGGGTTCCCTGTCCTGTAGAGGAGTAACAGAGACCTAGTGATTGAGGGTTCCCTGTTCTGTAGAGGAGTAACAGAGACCTAGTGATTGAGGGTTCCCTGTCCTGTAGAGCAGTAACAGAGACCTAGTGATTCTGAGGGTTCCCTGTCCTGTAGAGGAGTAACAGAGACCTAGTGATTCTGAGGGTTCCCTGTCCTGTAGAGCAGTAACAGAGACCTAGTGATTCTGAGGGTTCCCTGTCCTGTAGAGGAGTAACAGAGACCTAGTGATTGAGGGTTCCCTGTCCTGTAGAGGAGAAACAGAGACCTAGTGATTCTGAGGGTTCCCTGTCCTGTAGAGGAGAAACAGAGACCTAGTGATTCTGAGGGTTCCCTGTCCTGTAGAGGAGAAACAGAGACCTAGTGATTCTGAGGGTTCCCTGTCCTGTAGAGGAGTAACAGAGACCTAGTGATTGAGGGTTCCCTGTCCTGTAGAGGAGAAACAGAGACCTAGTGATTCTGAGGGTTCCCTGTCCTGTAGAGGAGTAACAGAGACCTAGTGATTCTGAGGGTTCCCTGTCCTGTAGAGGAGAAACAGAGACCTAGTGATTCTGAGGGTTCCCTGTCCTGTAGAGGAGTAACAGAGACCTAGTGATTCTGAGGGTTCCCTGTCCTGTAGAGGAGAAACAGAGACCTAGTGATTGAGGGTTCCCTGTCCTGTAGAGGAGTAACAGAGACCTAGTGATTCTGAGGGTTCCCTGTCCTGTAGAGGAGAAACAGAGACCTAGTGATTGAGGGTTCCCTGTCCTGTAGAGGAGTAACAGAGACCTAGTGATTCTGAGGGTTCCCTGTCCTGTAGAGGAGAAACAGAGACCTAGTGATTCTGAGGGTTCCCTGTCCTGTAGAGGAGAAACAGAGACCTAGTGATTGAGGGTTCCCTGTTCTGTAGAGGAGTAACAGAGACCTAGTGATTATGAGGGTTCCCTGTCCCGTAGAGGAGAAACAGAGACCTAGTGATTCTGAGGGTTCCCTGTCCTGTAGAGGAGAAACAGAGACCTAGTGATTCTGAGGGTTCCCTGTCCTGTAGAGGAGAAACAGAGACCTAGTGATTCTGATGGTTCCCTGTCCTGTAGAGGGGTAACAGAGACCTAGTGATTGAGGGTTCCCTGTCCTGTAGAGGAGTAACAGAGACCTAGTGATTCCCTGTCCCGTAGAGGAGAAACAGAGACCTAGTGATTCTGAGGGTTCCCTGTCCTGTAGAGGAGAAACAGAGACCTAGTGATTCTGAGGGTTCCCTGTCCTGTAGAGGAGAAACAGAGACCTAGTGATTCTGATGGTTCCCTGTCCTGTAGAGGGGTAACAGAGACCTAGTGATTGAGGGTTCCCTGTCCTGTAGAGGAGTAACAGAGACCTAGTGATTCTGAGGGTTCCCTGTCCTGTAGAGGAGTAACAGAGACCTAGTGATTCTGAGGGTTCCCTGTCCTGTAGAGGAGTAACAGAGACCTAGTCTGAGGGTTCCCTGTCCTGTAGAGGAGAAACAGAGACCTAGTGATTCTGAGGGTTCCCTGTCCTGTAGAGGAGTAACAGAGACCTAGTGATTCTGAGGGTTCCCTGTCCTGTAGAGGAGTAACAGAGACCTAATGATTCTGATTCTGAGGGTTCCCTGTCCTGTAGAGGAGAAACAGAGACCTAGTGATTCTGAGGGTTCCCTGTCCTGTAGAGGAGTAACAGAGACCTAATGATTCTGAGGGTTCCCTGTCCTGTAGAGGAGTAACAGAGACCTAATGATTCTGAGGGTTCCCTGTCCTGTAGAGGAGTAACAGAGACCTAGTGATTCTGAGGGTTCCCTGTCCTGTAGAGGAGTAACAGAGACCTAGTGATTGAGGGTTCCCTGTCCTGTAGAGGAGTAACAGAGACCTAGTGATTGAGGGTTCCCTGTCCTGTAGAGGAGTAACAGAGACCTAGTGATTCTGAGGGTTCCCTGTCCTGTAGAGGAGTAACAGAGACCTAGTGATTCTGAGGGTTCCCTGTCCTGTAGAGGAGTAACAGAGACCTAGTGATTGAGGGTTCCCTGTTCTGTAGAGGAGTAACAGAGACCTAGTGATTCTGAGGGTTCCCTGTCCTGTAGAGGAGTAACAGAGACCTAGTGATTGAGGGTTCCCTGTTCTGTAGAGGAGTAACAGAGACCTAGTGATTGAGGGTTCCCTGTCCTGTAGAGCAGTAACAGAGACCTAGTGATTCTGAGGGTTCCCTGTCCTGTAGAGGAGTAACAGAGACCTAGTGATTCTGAGGGTTCCCTGTCCTGTAGAGCAGTAACAGAGACCTAGTGATTCTGAGGGTTCCCTGTCCTGTAGAGGAGTAACAGAGACCTAGTGATTGAGGGTTCCCTGTCCTGTAGAGGAGAAACAGAGACCTAGTGATTCTGAGGGTTCCCTGTCCTGTAGAGGAGAAACAGAGACCTAGTGATTCTGAGGGTTCCCTGTCCTGTAGAGGAGAAACAGAGACCTAGTGATTCTGAGGGTTCCCTGTCCTGTAGAGGAGTAACAGAGACCTAGTGATTGAGGGTTCCCTGTCCTGTAGAGGAGAAACAGAGACCTAGTGATTCTGAGGGTTCCCTGTCCTGTAGAGGAGTAACAGAGACCTAGTGATTCTGAGGGTTCCCTGTCCTGTAGAGGAGAAACAGAGACCTAGTGATTCTGAGGGTTCCCTGTCCTGTAGAGGAGTAACAGAGACCTAGTGATTCTGAGGGTTCCCTGTCCTGTAGAGGAGAAACAGAGACCTAGTGATTGAGGGTTCCCTGTCCTGTAGAGGAGTAACAGAGACCTAGTGATTCTGAGGGTTCCCTGTCCTGTAGAGGAGAAACAGAGACCTAGTGATTGAGGGTTCCCTGTCCTGTAGAGGAGTAACAGAGACCTAGTGATTCTGAGGGTTCCCTGTCCTGTAGAGGAGAAACAGAGACCTAGTGATTCTGAGGGTTCCCTGTCCCGTAGAGGAGAAACAGAGACCTAGTGATTCTGAGGGTTCCCTGTCCTGTAGAGGAGAAACAGAGACCTAGTGATTCTGAGGGTTCCCTGTCCTGTAGAGGAGAAACAGAGACCTAGTGATTCTGAGGGTTCCCTGTCCTGTAGAGGGGTAACAGAGACCTAGTGATTGAGGGTTCCCTGTCCTGTAGAGGAGTAACAGAGACCTAGTGATTCTGAGGGTTCCCTGTCCTGTAGAGGAGTAACAGAGACCTAGTGATTCTGAGGGTTCCCTGTCCTGTAGAGGAGTAACAGAGACCTAGTGATTCTGAGGGTTCCCTGTCCTGTAGAGGAGAAACAGAGACCTAGTGATTCTGAGGGTTCCCTGTCCTGTAGAGGAGTAACAGAGACCTAATGATTCTGAGGGTTCCCTGTCCTGTAGAGGAGTAACAGAGACCTAATGATTCTGAGGGTTCCCTGTCCTGTAGAGGAGAAACAGAGACCTAGTGATTCTGAGGGTTCCCTGTCCTGTAGAGGAGTAACAGAGACCTAATGATTCTGAGGGTTCCCTGTCCTGTAGAGGAGTAACAGAGACCTAATGATTCTGAGGGTTCCCTGTCCTGTAGAGGAGTAACAGAGACCTAGTGATTCTGAGGGTTCCCTGTCCTGTAGAGGAGAAACAGAGACCTAGTGATTGAGGGTTCCCTGTCCTGTAGAGCAGTAACAGAGACCTAGTGATTGAGGGTTCCCTGTCCTGTAGAGGAGTAACAGAGACCTAGTGATTGAGGGTTCCCTGTCCTGTAGAGGAGAAACAGAGACCTAGTGATTCTGAAGGTTCCCTGTCCTGTAGAGGAGTAACAGAGACCTAGTGATTCTGAGGGTTCCCTGTCCTGTAGAGGAGAAACAGAGAATAGGAAAGAAGAGTAGAAAGAGAAGGAAGGAAAACAGGAACAGTAGATTATTGAGGAAAGATAGACAAATAAAACAAGAGTCCTCATTCTCTTACTGAAATAAACTACAAACTATAATGAACTACAATATACAATGAATTACAATGGAGGACTGGACAGGTTCTCACTGTGGGGTCTCCAGCATAGATGACCTGTCCCATGAAGTCTGTGTAGAATACTGCCTCAGCGATGATGGAGAACCAGGTGAGGAGATGACAGACGCAGAGCCTCAGCAGCTGGGGGGGCATCTTCAGCATGGACAGCCACAGCAGCTTGACCGTGGTGCCCCCCTGGTCTCCGTCGTCCCTCTCAGAGTCCCCACTGGACAGTGTGGTGCTGCTCTGCTGGAGCTCCCTCCTCTGCCGCTGCTGCATGTGCTCGTAGATGTCGTTCATGCTCTGCGAGGTCTTGATGCGGAGGTTGGCGCCGGCCGGATTGCCCATGGTGTTTCTGCGGTGGCGGTATCGTGCTGAACCCACGCGGCCATAGTAAGAGAATGTAAATGACGGCTGGCGGTAGAAGGGGAAGCGGCGTGCCCCGGTAGTGGTGCTGGTGTTGGACGGCCTCAGGCCTGGCATTCGGCCCTGGCTGTTGGCCCCGCGGGCTGTGTGGTTGGAGGGGAAGGCCGGGGCCGCTGAGGCCCCGTTGAGGCACTTGGCTCCCTGGTTGGTCTGGTTGTTGAACAACATGTGCTCCCTGCTGTAGTAGGGGGAGGGGTCCTGGTGGAAGAGGGGCAGCTGGCTGTCTGCCTGAGCCTCGGCCTGGGGGCCTTCCAGGTCCTGGATAGCCCATCCACTGTAGTGTCTCTGAGGGGTGCCAGGGTACAAATCTTGGGGGTAGTCCTGAAAGATGGAGGGCTCAATGTCGGCCAGGAAATGACCGTCCTGGTCCAGGTCTGAGTCCAGCTCAATGGTGGCGTCAGGCATGGCCAGCACCGAGTCGCTCTTACTCCTCACCCTGTCCACGTTGATGAAGAGCTCCCTCTCTGACTGGGCGTCCTCCTCTCCTATAACGTCCAGCTGAGGTACACTACGAGGCCCCGCCAAGCCCCCCTTCAGTTTCTCTGAGGAGGACAGGCTGTCGGAGTCTCCCTCTCCCAGAGTGTCACCACGAGCCTCAAAACTCTCCTCCTTGATACTGAACATGTGTAGAATCACAGATATGGTGAAGATGACGGCAGCAAACACAAACAGGATCTGCTCCTGGGACTTGAAGGCCGTGCCCAGGATGGTGCTGGTCCAGTCCAGGCCACCCAGCACGTAGCCAACCGCTCCTCCCAGCCCTGCCAAAACACAATGTCAAAACAATGTTAGAGCTGCCACTTTATGAGTTGTTTTGGTGCTCCAAATACCGATGATAAACGAGTTTCCTTATGTTTTTGTTCATTTCCCTCAGGGAATCATCACGTGAACAATCGTGACCAATAAAAGTAAAGATTGTATTTGTTTAGAGGGGGTGCCATGTGACCTCACATTCCAAACATGTAGCTCCACCAATCACACACACCGGCTTCAACAACATGAAATCAATTTAAAACTATGTAACATTGAGCAATAATAACTGTTAGAGTGTCTTTGGCATTCACCCCCCCCAGTTACAAAGTGATTCTACAGTGTCTTTGGCATTCACCCCCTCAGTTACATAGTGATTCTACAGTGTCTTAGTGTCCTCTCCTCCCGTCCTCTCCCTGCCTCCTCCTCAAAACATCAGATGAAAGTGCAGAAAGACAACAGGATATGAGGAGAGGAAATGTGCTTGTAGGGTTCTTAAATCCTCTTCTTGCTTCCCCCTGACTGTTTGAGGAGGTGGGGAGGAGAGGACACAAGGAATCAAGGACAGACTAGTGAGGAGCCAATACAACTAGGGCAGCATCGTGTACCTGCAGAGAAAGCATGTATGTTGAGGGCCATGTCCTGCTCCTCTGTGTCGGCTACATCCAACAGGTAGGCTCTGATAGGCCCATCTGAGGCGTCTGCACTGAAGTCCAGTAGAACCACGCCCAGCACCGTCAGCACTATCCCAATGGGCTGACTGCTGGGAACGTCCCCGAGGGCTAATCCTAGAGCACATATAATAATAATAATAATAATAATAATAAGGCATTCTATTTATTTAGCATAGCGCTTTCATTAAAGAATAATTTTACAATACAGAAAACATGAGCATCTAAGGGAGTTTCACATTTCCAATACATGATGATTAAATAGTGCCTATTCCCTTCATAGTGCACTACTTTTGACCACAGCCCACAGGACTCTATGGCTCTGGTCTAAAGTACTTTATAAGGAATAGGGTTCCATTTGGAACTCAGACAGTACCTCCCACTCACCTAGGAGGGACCCATTGAGGAAGAGAGAAACTCCCAGTAACACCCCCACACAGAGTGCCAGGATGAAGGGTCTCCTGCGGCCCCATTTCAGGGTGCAGCGGTCGCTGGCTGAGCCAATGAGAGGGGTGAGGATCAGGCCCAGGATGGGGCTCAGAAACCACGTCAGGCTGTAGTACTGCTCTGGAAGTCCTGAAAACAACAAAACACGCAGGAAAAACACCTTCAATCAATATGCTTCAGGCTTTGACCACAGAGAGACTGATCACGGATTAAATCCTATTAGCATTCATCAAATATTACTTTGTCAAAAGTTACAATCTTTTGCCGCAGCCTAAAGGGCATTCTTTACAGAATCACAGCCATCAAAGCTTTTAGTCAACAATGCTGAATCACATTCCAGTCATTACATAGTCACTAGCAGGTTTGGTGAGGCATAGATCAAATCTGGCCGTGTCAGGTGAGGTGAAAGGAGGTTTGTGGGTAGCTGGAACCATCTCAATGTACCACGCTCCACTCTGATGTACTGTGGAACGAGGCTGTTTTACTGAGCTTTATAATGAACGCTATGCTGCTGATGCTCTACTTCAGCAGGTCTACACATTAAACAACAATCCCTGTACATCTCCCACTAGAATGTGTGTTAGAGATCGTCACTAGAAGGAAAACAAGTGAACTTGTTTCTACAAGACGGTTGTTCATTAACCTAGATAAGAGCCCTCACGCAAGACACAACTTGCTGTCAGTTTGTTTCCATAGTTCTTGCTATCTTCATCTCTGTAGGAACGCTACAATGATATAGGCCTCACACAGCTATGGCAACAAAACAGACAGTGAAACTGGAAACAATAACATGGCAGCTTTCTATCCTCTTTCAAATGCCAGGTAGTGCACGTTAGAATTTGTTCAGAAAGGGTTAAATGTGTAGCCAGTTGGTTTATGGAGTGGAATGCACTGAATGTGACCTAGTCTGTTGCTCAGTCTGAGCAGTAAACTGGTTATTGAAAGGTCACTGGCTTCTAGACAGAGTATTATAACCCTCTCAGAATATCAACAAGATATGAGAAGCTGGCATCAAGTCAGATTGTCCTTCTCAGAAATACCAAGGATAAGTAGTTAAACATAGGCTATACATTAGGGGCCGTAATGAATGACTGGGACTAGGTTATACTCAAGGGAATAGTGGGAAATGTCACCAAGACTTAACCCTCTACACTGGTGGGAATTGGCCTATATGGATAGGGCTACATTGAAATGTTTCTTACAGAAAATGTATGAACAGCATATGCATAACCATGGTAGCAATTGAAAGGGAAGAGTTTGTAGATAATGGGAAAATTAGTAGACCAAAAGTTGAGTACACAACAGTTCACCTGGCACAAGACTGAATTCAACCATTACACTGTTATTTTATATTTACTCTACTTTGTCACGGTTGTTGATAACAAAATGTGAATATACTCTGGATACATTCAGTAACATAATAATATTCCTGGAAATTGTGGGGTAGGTGCAACATAAGACACACAAATGACAAGGGTCTAACTGCTGTCTCCAAGTGGACACACACCTCTCCAAAGTGGGCACAGTTCCTAATACATTTCAATGCACTTTTATGACTCAAAGAAGAGTCTTGAACTCTGCTAGCTGTGCCGTTGAGGAACTAGAGCAAGCACACTTGTAGTTGTTTAGTTTGGAACACAACCCGGCATCACACAATTACTGTTGTTATTTACACAATCCAAAAAAACAGTCCATTATAAATCGCAATATGGGTCAGGTGGGCATGATTTTAAAGCTTGTTCTATTGCCAACATGACTAACTAAGTTATCAAACAGGATCTTACAGTGTAGGCTTTCACAAGGCAATACAGGGGAACATATGACTTCTTTCTACACACCTAAATGACTATAAGTGCATTCAGGTGCTTGTTCCACACAATAAACAAACTGACTGCTCCTGTTCAGAACAACCCAGGGTATGATCACACGTCATCTTGTAACTGTATATCAAACAGACTGCTCCTGTTCAGAACAACCCAGGGTATGATCACATGTCATCTTGTAACTGTATATCAAACAGACTGTTCCTGTTCAGAACAACCCAGGGTATGATCACATGTGATCTTGTAACTGTATATCAAACAGACTGCTCCTATTCAGAACAATCCAGGGTATGATCACATGTCATCTTGTAACTGTACATCAAACATAGTGATCATAAACGTTGATACTGTATATGACAGTTTTATGATGTGGAAATGTGAAGTGTACATTTGGACTCACAGATGTTTGTCTTGCTTGTATGACATCAAAGTGGTATTTAGTATAATCCTCAACGTCTCATCTTTCTAAATACATGGAGTCATCTTAATTTACAGCATATCCCTCACTCAGACAACAAAGAATTTGCAAAAGTTGACCAATTAGCAGCAGGGATGGGTGTTCAAGTTCAGAACGGCTGGTGGGTCAAAACCAATGCAGAGCCAGAGCTCTGACATGTATAACATGTTACTGTACAGCCACTGCGTTCCAATTGTAGGCGCTTATTAGTGCCCAAATCTGACATTTTCAACCAGCACAAGTTTAGAGGGTTACAAAAACAAACTTTAACTTCACCACTATTTCAAAACATTATTATGTGCACTGACATGTTTGCTTCTGTTATGAGTCCTGAAGGAGCGGGTTTAGATAAGCCTGTGTTATCCAATACTAGTTCATTTGTAGCTAACCCTTTTCTGTGTGACAATGTCTACCTACAATGATCATCACTACATTAAAATAAATGTGCAGCTGTTACATGCTGTGTAGATAAAGATGTGTGTAGATAAAGATATATCTAGAGACCTACTATCCATGTACCCTAAACTGTGCATAGGCGTTACATCACAGAGATGGACAGTTTGGCAAATCCATTTACGACAAAATTGTTCCCGGCAGGAAAACAGGTTGACTGAAACGTGCAGACTCACACATTCTGCCATACCTACCAAACTCTGTAGAAGACATTGTTCCATTCTGCATTGGTGGCAAACCTAGTAACCTAGTAACGGCCCCGGTCTGTTATGCTGCCTGTGCACAGTTAAAATAACCCCACATAACTCCCAGCCCTTATGATGGAGTAAACCTAACACAGACTGGGGTGGGACCAATCTTTGGTAGCCATTTGGCAAACAATTACCCAAAAGGGTAAAATACACATAGGAAATGCCTTAGTTGTAACTCTACTACCCTTTTTTTGGTCAACCAACAACCTCCATTGGTACTGACCTATTTGCAGTAAGACTGGTGTGAGCAGGGCTGTCTCCATTGGTACCGACCTATTTGCAGTAAGACTGGTGTGACCAGGGCTGTCTCCATTGGTACTGACCTATTTGCAGTAAGACTGGTGTGACCAGGGCTGTCTCCATTGGTACTGACCTATTTGCAGTAAGACTGGTGTGAGCAGGGCTGTCTCCATTGGTACCGACCTATTTGCAGTAAGACTGGTGTGACCAGGGCTGTCTCCATTGGTACTGACCTATTTGCAGTAAGACTGGTGTGACCAGGGCTGTCTCCATTGGTATTGACCTATTTCCAGTAAGACTGGTGTGACCAGGGCTGTCTCCATTGGTACTGACCTATTTGCAGTAAGACTGGTGTGACCAGGGCTGTCTCCATTGGTACTGACCTATTTGCAGTAAGACTGGTGTGACCAGGGCTGTCTCCATTGGTACTGACCTATTTGCAGTAAGACTGGTGTGAGCAGGGCTGTCTCCATTGGTACTGACCTATTTGCAGTAAGACTGGTGTGACCAGGACTGTCTCCATTGGTACCGACCTATTTGCAGTAAGACTGGTGTGACCAGGGCTGTCTCCATTTGTACTGACCTATTTGCAGTAAGACTGGTGTGACCAGGGCTGTCTCCATTGGTATTGACCTATTTCCAGTAAGACTGGTGTGACCAGGGCTGTCTCCATTGGTACTGACCTATTTGCAGTAAGACTGGTGTGACCAGGGCTGTCTCCATTGGTACTGACCTATTTGCAGTAAGACTGGTGTGACCAGGGCTGTCTCCATTGGTACTGACCTATTTGCAGTAAGACTGGTGTGAGCAGGGCTGTCTCCATTGGTACTGACCTATTTGCAGTAAGACTGGTGTGACCAGGACTGTCTCCATTGGTACCGACCTATTTGCAGTAAGACTGGTGTGACCAGGGCTGTCTCCATTTGTACTGACCTATTTGCAGTAAGACTGGTGTGAGCAGGGCTGTCTCCATTGGTACTGACCTATTTGCAGTAAGACTGGTGTGACCAGGACTGTCTCCATTGGTACCGACCTATTTGCAGTAAGACTGGTGTGACCAGGGCTGTCTCCATTTGTACCGACCTATTTGCAGTAAGACTGGTGTGACCAGGGCTGTCTCCATTTGTACTGACCTATTTCCAGTAAGACTGGTGTGAGCAGGGCTGTCTCCATTGGTACTGACCTATTTGCAGTAAGACTGGTGTGACCAGGACTGTCTCCATTGGTACCGACCTATTTGCAGTAAGACTGGTGTGACCAGGGCTGTCTCCATTGGTACTGACCTATTTCCAGTAAGACTGGTGTGACCAGGGCTGTCTCCATTGGTACTGACCTATTTGCAGTAAGACTGGTGTGAGCAGTGCCGTCTCCATTGGTACTGACCTATTTGCAGTAAGACTGGTGTGACCAGGACTGTCTCCATTGGTACCGACCTATTTGCAGTAAGACTGGTGTGACCAGGGCTGTCTCCATTGGTACTGACCTATTTGCAGTAAGACTGGTGTGAGCAGGGCTGTCTCCATTGGTACTGACCTATTTGCAGTAAGACTGGTGTGACCAGGGCTGTCTCCATTGGTACTGACCTATTTGCAGTAAGACTGGTGTGACCAGGGCTGTCTCCATTGGTACCGACCTATTTGCAGTAAGACTGGTGTAACCAGGGCTGTCTCCATTGGTACTGACCTATTTGCAGTAAGACTGGTGTGACCAGGGCTGTCTCCATTGGTACTGACCTATTTGCAGTAAGACTGGTGTGACCAGGGCTGTCTCCATTGGTATTGACCTATTTGCAGTAAGACTGGTGTGACCAGGGCTGTCTCCATTGGTACTGACCTATTTGCAGTAAGACTGGTGTGACCAGGGCTGTCTCCATTGGTACTGACCTATTTGCAGTAAGACTGGTGTGACCAGGGCTGTCTCCATTGGTATTGACCTATTTCCAGTAAGACTGGTGTGACCAGGGCTGTCTCCATTGGTACTGACCTATTTGCAGTAAGACTGGTGTGACCAGGGCTGTCTCCATGGCGTAGCAGAACTCTCGTCCGAACATGACAGCACCATGCATGACCCACTTGCGCAGGGGAATACGTTCCCCCCCAGCACCCTCACCCAGAGACCCATCAGGACTCTCCTCGTCCCTCTCACTGCTCTGCTTCTTCACTGGCATCTCCACCACATCCTGACATGGCAAAACAGTCAAGTCAGCCTTCTGGGGGACCATGGTCGTCGGCTCGTATGGAGAGAGAAGTTATGACTGTTCCCTTAAAGCCTTAATGTAGTTTACGGTCCTGTCCGCTCTGATGCAACTGTCCTTCCCTTTATGGTCAATCAGAGGAATACTCTCAAAACAGCAGCACTATACATGAAGGAAAAATCCTGGTTTTCTTTAGTTCTTTCGAGGCACTTTTGAAAGCAATTCATAAGGTTCCGTGGCAAAATGAGGCTTTGTAAGAGATTGGCTCTCTTCACTGCTGGCTGCTGTACTGAATCCAAACCCATAGAAAGTGGCATTCAGATAGAGCTCATTTGATGATGTCTGTAGAGGGGAGGCTGAGCAGGGTGAGGGAGACGGGGGCCGGCGGTGGAGGACAACGTTCCTCTCTAGAGTCCCTTGGAGTGACTCATTCATCTGTAGAGGGGACACAGACAGACAGAGTCAGACAGACAGCATGAGCGTTAGTATGTTAACCCATAGTCAATAATACCTTTATAACCAATGAACATTTTAATGTTACGGACTCTGGATAGGCCGATAAAGGCTAGTATTATGACGGTTTAGGCCCATTTTATATTTCAAATGTCAGCAGTACAAATACAATAAGAGCATTAGTGGCTAGTTGGGTAAAGTTTAATGATGCCCGTTCAGCTGGGATGCTGCCAAATAGATAAGCCGAGCTGCTGCTGTACACCTGCAATTAGGCTAAAGTACTGAGTCAACCCATTGAGCTGTAGGAGAAAGTTCCTCAGATTGGAGGAAGGAAACTCCATCCACGCAATCAAGTCTTGAAAACACAAGAGCTCAGCCACTGCGTGAACTTGGGTGAACTAGCTGTCCTGTAGGAGTTTCAGCAGCTGTGAGATGAGTGACTAGTGTAGGCCTAGAAAGATAGATGTGTATTTCAGCCTGTATTGTCCATAATGCACATAGCACAACATTGTTGTTAGGCATGAGTGATGTTATGCATGACATCGCTGTGCTCCTAGTCACTTACCTTGCTTGGTGGGTAGATGAGGTAGCTTTTAACAACCCAACAGGTGGCCTACTGTTCTAATAGAGATTGAATTAAACGTTTGATTAAAAATATATATTTAAAAGCTGAGATTTCCAATAAGGTCTTACAGTAAACCTGTTCTTGCTAAATGTACCACACAACAATTATCCCCTTGTGTCAAACTTCTTCAACTGGGTCTTCTAAACATCCTCATATGGAAAATGACCTTGAAGAACCCACACCTCAACGCTCCACCCAGTCTAGTTAGCTAGCTACAATATTCTCATGGGAAGAATAGTTGAGTGGTGGGAAATCCTGCTCATCTCTCATCCTTTCTAACAGCTCTGCTAAAATCCACTCCTCTCACAGGAAAAAAAAAAAAACATGATATAAATGAAAAGTATTATAATAAACATGAAAAGGTGAATGTAACAAGCGCTCATCATTTCAAATAGGCTACATGTCATATTAAAACAGCATGTACAGTGCATCCGGAATTTATTGAGGAATTTTTATAAAACAAACAAAATGTGCAATCTACACACAATACCCCATAAAGACAAAGCAAAGAGGTTTTTAGAATAAATGTTTGCAAATGTATTAAAATCAGAAAATACCTTAAGTATTCATAAGTATTCAGACCCTTTGCTAGGAGACTTGAAATTGAGCTCAGGTGCATCCTATTTCATTGATCGTCCTTGAGATGTTTCTACAACTTGGGAGTCCACCTCTGGTAAATTAAATTGATTGGACATGATTTGGAAAGGCACACACCTAAGGTTCCACAGTTGACAGTGCATGTCAGAGAAAAAAACCAAGCCATGAGGTTGAAGGAATTGTCCGTAGAGCTCAGAGACAGGACTGTGTCAAGGTACAGATCAGGGGAAGGATATCGAAACATTTCTGCAGCATTGAAGGTCCCCAAGAACACAGTGGTGTCACGCCCTGGCCTTAGTATTTTGTGTTCTTTATTATTGTGGTTAGGCCAGGGTGTGACATGGGTGATTATGTGTTTGTCTTGTCTAGGGGTTTTGTAGATTGATGGGGTTGTGTTCAGTGTAGTATTCTAGGTAAGTCTATGGTTGCCTAGAGTGGTTCCCAATCAGAGGCAGGTGTTTATCGTTGTCTCTGATTGGGAACCATATTTAGGCAGCCATATTCTTTTGAGTATTTCGTGGGTGATTGTTTCCTGTCTCTGTGTTTTGCACCAGTTAGGACTGTTTCGGTTTTTCCACGTTTTCTTGTCTTGTTTTTGTTTATGTATATTGTTCACGTTATCATCTTTATTAAAGATGTTCAACCATAACCACGCTGCATTTTGGTCCGCCTCTCCTTCCCAGGAAGAAAACCGTAACGGAGGCCTCCATCATTCTTAAATGGAAGAAGTTTGGAACCACCAAGACTCTTCCTAGAGCTGGCTGCCCGGTCAAATTGAGCAATCGGGGGAAAAGGACCTTGGTCACGGAGGTGACCAAGAATCCGATGGTCACTGACAGAACTCCAGAGTTCCTCTGTGGAGAAGGGGAAAACCTTCCAGAAAGTCAACCATCTCTACAGCACTCCACCAATCAGGCCTTTATTGTAGAGTGGCCAGACTGAAGCCACACTGTAAAAAAACAAGATTCTCTGGTCTGATGAAAGCAAGATGGAACTCTTTGGCCTGAATGCCAAGTGTCACGTCTGGAGGAAACCTGGCATCATCCCTACAGTGAAGCATGGTGGTAGCAGCATGCTGTGGGGATGTTTTTCAGCTGCAGGGACTGGGAGACTAGATCGAGGCAAAGATGAACAGAACAAAGTACAGAGAGATCCTTGATGAAAACCTGCTCCAGAGCACTCAGGACTTCAGAATGGGGCGAAGGTTCACCTTCCAACAGGACGACGACCCTAAGCACTGCGCTGTTTGCTCTGTTCAGAGAAGGGAGTAGTACACAGCGTTGTACGAGATCTTAAGTTTCTTGGTAATTCCTCACATGGAATAGCCTTCATTTCTCAGAACAAGAATAGACTAACGAGTTTCAGAAGAAAGTTTTGTGTCTGGCCATTTTGAGCCTGTAATCAAACCCACACGTTGATGCTCCAATGTAGGATATGTAAACATTAAGGTGGCGTTATTTAAAGTGACTAGTGATACCTTTATTAAATCCATTTATTAAAGTGGCCAAAGATTTGAGTCTGTATGTTGACAGCAGCCTCTTTGTTAGTGATGGCTGTTTAACAGTCTGATGGCCGCTAACTAGCACATAACAGGCCTCTCTCTGTACGCCAATGTAGATATTCATTTTTTTTTTTTTTTTAATCAGCCGTTTCCAGCTACAATAGTCATTTACAACATTAACAATGTCTACACTATTTCTGATCAATGTTATTTTAAATGGACAAAAAAAGCTTTTCTTTCAAAAACAAGGACATTTGTAAGTAACTCCAAACTTTTGAACTGTAGTGAGTGTAGGCTGTGACTTGCTTAGAATTAAATACAAATTAAGTAAAATATTCCTTATTAGGCTCAGTGCCTTTGAATTAATTTTTAAGTGAGTCTGTGGCTTCAGGCTTAAGTGAAGGTGCCTCGAGAGCAGGCCTGCAGAGCCACTGGGGATGCTAAACACCCTTTTGGCCACTCTTGCCAGGCTAGGCAGGGATGCAGTATATTTTCTTTATAAGTTGGCTTAAAGGTTTTTAGGCACAATAACCCAATCAAAACTAAAAGCTCCTTGAAAAAAGTTGGAATATGCTAGGCCTATTGGGACAAAATCAATGGTGGCCCATTGTATAGATAATAGAACAAAAATGAAGGAAACTTAAGATCAGATTTTTTGGGGTTTAAACATTCTTTGATCCAATGACACAATTAACTACCCACCTCTTCCTTCCTTTTAGCATGTGCACATAGTAAGTACACCATCTTGCTTTCAGGATGTGTCTGTTCAGATTCCACAATGATTATTTAGTTGTGGACATTACATCTTTGTAAGTCACCTTGATTTTGCACCTGTGTGTTTTATTTTAAAAAATGACAATATTTTGCAAACTCCATGACAGTAGCTAAAGCAAGGGGCTATAGCTGCAGACAACAAATGTATGCTGGGCCGGGCCTGCCCTGAGCTCATGGAGCGCTCCAGCCTTTGGGAATCTTGCTCCGCAAATTGGGCACGCTCCGCTCCCATACTCTGACACTGACTCCGGTACATAGGTGGGGGATTGGGGCGCTCCAGTACAGTAGGTGGCAATAATGCACCATAACATTGGATGCAAACTGCCAATAAACCCCACAGAAGAAGGGGCGGGGGCAACAATGGTAGCTAGCTATCGGCGCACGTGATAAATACACTTTGATTTACACACCTGCAACTGTTTTCCTACAGTTATGTTAACGACGGCAGGTGTTTAGCAGGCAGGAACGAAGGACACTGTGCTAGCTAGTTAACTAGCACATCGTGTTGCCCCAGCCTCCCGCACTAGTGGGGGACGACCAGTAGACTGTCCTTCGCCCCCGCCTGTCAGGCATTGTTTTAAGGCAGTTCTGTTAATGATGAGGGCAGGCAGGAGCGAAGGACACTGCCTACCGGTGTCGTAGAACATCTGCCCGGTACACAGGAGACGAAAAACGTATAATACTTTCATTTACCTTTTGGGGGATTCTTGAAGGAACCAATGGGATGCTCGAGGGGGCGTTCCTACAGATGCAGTAGTGCCCATATGCAGGAACGCCCTCTCAATGCGGGCTGCAGTTGCACACTATAGGTTGGGACCGTTATTCTACACCTCAATGGTTGGGATACGTTGTAGACAGGACTGGTCAAGATGCTGACTGGCTGGTTCTTTTATCTCAGAAGTAAGAAATAAGTGTTTATCCTCAATAACGAACGTTAGCGATAGCGAACGTTACATAAGCTAGCCAAGTTTGCAAGCTAAAGAGCTAACTAACTTCCTCAGTCTGTAACGTTAGCTAACTATGCTGTTCTGGCATGAGTTACCGGTATATTATTGGTATTACTGTCCCCATATCTAACGTCAAATCCCGCTACAATATAGACCATCTCTGCTATTAGCGTTGGTGTGTAGTAGATTGTACAAGCTGTCACGAACGCTAACGATACAACGGACAGGTGTGTTCACATGATCAGACGGTAGCTAACTAGCTCGTTAACGTTAGCTTAGAAGCTAGCTAGGTAGCTACGGTATTTTAGCTTGCTATGATGAATGTAACCCGTAGATAACAAGCTAACTTGGGACGGGCTACCGAATGCTGATAAAAATACACAAATCGAATATACCTGATCCCTTTTTCCAATGTAAAGAAGTATTCACGTTCCTTAGTCGTCGGTGTGCCTGAGTTTGCTAGTTGTTTCGACACGCTGATGCCCAGTCCAATGACAAAATGCATTGCCCAATCTCATTAATTGCCACGGTAAAAAAGCAGTACCTACTGACATCACTAAAATCGATGACCAATTGCTCTAATTCTATCCAATGGGAGGCAAGCTTGGATGCTATTCAACAAATGTACACAACATTCAGTAGCATTTTTTGTCCTGTGATAATTGTAACAAACATAATAATTGAGTGTATTTATATAGCGCGTTTCTACGGTTACTCAAAGCGCTTTACATAGTAAAGGGCAAACTCATCTCATCCACCACCAATGTGCAGCACCCACCTGGGTGATCATTTGTGTGCCAGAACGCTCACCCCAATCAGGTGGAGAGGTGAGTTATATTATACCAATTAGGAATGAGGGCGGTGATTAGATGGCCATGATGGAATGGGACCAGGTTGGGGATTTAGTTATTTAAAAATATCTATATTTTACCTTTATTTAACTAGGCAAGTCAGTAAAGAACACATTCTTATTTTTAATGACAGCCTAGTGGATTAACTGCCTTGTTCAGGGGCAGAACGATAGATTTGTTTTTATCTTGTCAGCTCGGGGATTTGAACTTGCAACCTTTCAGTTACTGGTCCAACGCTTCAACCACTAGGCTAACACCCCTACTCTTACAATAAGTGCCATGTTTTTTTTTTTATGACCACAGAGAGTCAGGACACCTGTTTAATGTCCCAGCCGAAACGAGGCACCCTACACAGGTCAATAAATATCCCCTTCACTGCCCTGGGGCAGAGTGAAGAGTGCACGCTACTGGCCCTCCAACAGTAATACAAACTAAATTAAATGAGTTCTTGCTATAAAATCAATAAGGTTTTGTATGTTTTATTCTATATGTTTTTGGACAATTGGTTTGGTAATATTTGCCAGTAATATAAGTTTAGCATAAAACCAGTTTCTGAGAAGGCTGACGATAAATATGTATTGTGACAACAATGTCACACATTAATCTACAGAAGCTGTTAGTCATATATTTCTATTTGTTTCCATAGCGATGCAGTAGAATATTACTTGTCTATTTTGTCAGAGGTCCATCAAATCTAGGATCAAAGTAAACAAATACTCCTCAGATGATAATTGTACAGTAGAAATAAATCATGCTGCAATAAACACGTTATAGGTCGTATTCAGTGTCAATGCCCTCCATCGTGACTGGTGTAGGCCAACACAGGAGAAATAACGTTTCTTGTCCGAAAATGTCTTCAAGTACTTACATTTCCAAGCCAACAATAGGCTACAATAATAGAAGCAGGAAAGCATTTTCTCAAATGGGAGAATAGCCTACTGTAGTATGTCAATTGCACTCCAGAGTCTCACAGTTAGGCAATAGAAGTACATCTCTCTCTGAACACTGAACATCCCATTCCTCAATCTTCCCATCCCTTTCTCAGTCTAACGCTATGTGGTTCCCATGCTGGGGAGAGGAGGAGGACAGGACGTTCATCATCACACTGTGAGCGATAGCTGTGACAGTCCCCGAGCCCTTGGAGCTATTCTGCATGCTGATGATGTTCCCACTGGTCTGCTCCAGCTCTGCCTCCGCCTTGCGGAAGAAGCCCCTCATGCTGGACTGGAAGTTGTTGGTGACGAAGCAGTAGACGATGGGGTCCATGCAGCTGTTCAGGCTGCTGAGGGTGACAGTGACGTGGTAGACAATGATGTGGTGGGGCATGTCGGGGTAGAAGTACACCAGCACCTGCCTGATGTGGAACGGGGTGAAGCAGATGGTGAAGATGACCAGGACAGTGGTGAGGAGCTGCACGGCCCGCACGCGCCTCTCTCTGCTCTGCTGCATCAGACTGGAGTTGGATAGGGCACACATGATGCGCACGGTGAACACCACAATGACGACCAAGGGGAGGAAGAACTCGAAGACGGTCAGGACGAAGAGCTTGGAGACGCAGCAGCCCGCGTGTCGGAACGCCGTGGTGAGGAAGGAGTAGGTGACCACGATAGCGAAGAGCCAGATGAAAATGCACACCCCCTTGGCCATGTTAGGGTTCCTCCACTTCCTAGAGGCCTCAGCCTGTACTATGGCCAGGTATCTGTCCACGCATATACTGGTGAGGAAGAGGATGCTGCAGTACATGTTGACAAAGTAGCTGAATATATGCACGTAGGAGCAGTTGAGGCACTTTCCGCCACTGTAATAGAGAATGATACGTGTGGGCAGGGAGAGGTTAACCAGTAGGTCTGTGACAGCCAGATTGATGGTGTAGATGACTGAGGTTGTCTTGGGCTTGGTGCGGAAGCAGAACACGTACAGGGCCAGGGTGTTGAGAACCATTCCCACCATGAAGATAAGTGTGTTGACCACCACCAGACAGATCCACAGGCTGTAGAAGTCATTGTAGAGACCCTCGTCTAGATGGGCCAGGCGGTGCATGTACGGCTCTCTGCTCACATTGGTGTTGCCGGCGGAGGTCGCCATGGGCATCACTGTTGAGGTTGAGTTATCCAGTGACATCCCAGTATAGGCAGGCTCCATGGTTCTGTGGTTGGCCCCGCGGTCTGAAAAAAAAACAAAAAAACAATATGGAGTTAAGTGGGTTCATTTTTCAGATCAACACAACTAGCCCACACCTATTTATCATGGCATTTTTAGTTGAGGAATTCTGAACCATACACTGAACGTTCAGGAAAATATGATTGGAAATCTAAACATAAACCAATATCATAATCATGTTGTAATAATGTTTAGATGGTGTGATATTCTCTAAAGACTGAATCTACAAAACATGAACAAAATATCAGCCCCCTGCTGACACAATTATATTCCATTCATTGTTGTTGTATTACTTGATGAGGTGATCCAAATAAATACTCTGACTTGATACTGGATGGGAAAAGTCTGTCGGACATTATACAGCCAATTCCATTGGATCATGAGGACGTCAGTGTGTATGCAGTCCAGGTCAGCATCCCAAATTGCACCCTATTCCTTATATAGAGCAGTAGGTTTGACCAAAATCCTGGCCAGAAGTAGTGCACTATATAGGGAATAGGGTGCAATTTGAGACACAACCCAGATAAAGTAACCACGTATGTTTGTGTGTACATATCAGGTAGGGAGATCTTTCCTGAGGATCTGGAGTCTCATGAGAACAGGCATCCTCTGTTACCTAAACACTTATTCAACTTTGACCTGGGCCCTGGACTCTAGCCACCAATGTCACTACTTCTCCACCATCCACTCCCATTGTGGTACGGTCACAGTGTTTGTTTCTGTTGGCATCAACCCCATTAACGAGCCAATTACAAGGGCATCTGAGCTATTCCATTCATTTCAAGTGTTTATTTACCAACTAGAAATCCATTCGTTTTCTCAGACATGGGAATCAGAGACGGGTGTAATTTATTTGTCTATTTAACAGTGAAGGTGGGCTTTTAGACAGAAAAATAAGCAAACGTATGCTACATAATATACACTAGCAATAGGAACAGGACTGACATAGGAAATACAGCTGTATAGAGAATTGCAAATGATTCATATTCAGTTTTCCGGCAAAGTGAACTTCTTCAAAGAGAATCAGCACAGAGAGCAATAGAGAGTAGAACAGATGCTATGATTTCAAGATGTCAGACATAATTCTTGTGGGGCTTTTGGTATTTGCAGTGTCATCATAGTATATTATTATGCATTTCAGCCCTCCTTTTTTTGAGATTGGGACCTTATGAAATCAACCAACACAGAGTTATCTGATAACTTCCTTTAAAGGGATATCTGACACGCCTGCTCCAGCTCTCCCTCCCTGGTGCTCGAGAACGCCAGGCTGCCCAGTGTTACGCACTGCGCACAACGTCTACTCCAGCATCGGTTCTTACAGATATCATGCAATAAATATTACTTTTAAACAAACCCACCTATTTCAACATCTGACCTCTCTACAAGGTTAAAAGTGAGTCTAAATTAGTGTCATTGTATACAAGACAATACGTTGTAGACAATCCCCTGTCTTAAGTACCTGTTGTGAAGAGCTACTTAGTCTCACTTTGTATAACACCAAGTAGACCGTAGTGCGTTTGGAATAGTCGGACACAACACACACAACACACACACAGATAGATGGCCTCTGTATCCTCAATCCCCTTCCCACAGCCTGCAATGAACCATATTAGGGCAGAGAGAAGAGGCGAGGGACTGGCAAAGCAGGGAGATCGTGGGGAAGTCAACTGAGTGGAAAGGAATAGAAACAGCCAGGCTGCTCAGGCGTGTTAACTTAGAGCAGAAACTGACTGATCACACTGGCATCTGGAATTCTTTAAAGAAATTCTCACCAGCTATGTGATGTACACTGAGTATACAACACACCCCTCCCCTTTTGCCCTCAGGAACGCCTCGATTCGTTGGGGCATGGACTCTACAATGTGTCAAATACATTCCACAGGGACGCTGGCCCATGTTGACTCCAATGCTTCCCACAGTTGTGTTAAGTTGGCTGGATGTCCTTTGGGTGGTGGACCATTCTTGATACACACAGGAAACTGTTGAGCATGAAAAACCCAGCAGCGTTACAGTTCTTGAAACAAACCGGTGTGCCTGCCACCTACTACCATACCCTGTTCAAAGGCACTTAAATATTTTGTCTTGTGTATACAGTTGCCCATTCACCTTCTGAATGGCACACATACACAATCCATGTCTCAATTGTCTCATGGCTTAAAAATCCTTCTTTAACCTGGCTCCTCCCCTTCATCTACACTGATTGAAGTGGATTTAATAAGTGACATCAATAAGGGATCATAGCTTTCATCTAGATTCACCTGGTCAGTCTGTGTCATGGAAAGACCAGGGGTTCTGAATGTTTTGTATTCTCAGTGTATACGGTGCATTCGGAAAGTATTCAGACCCCTTGACTTTTTCCAAATGTTATGTTACAACCTAATTCTAAAATGGATTAAATTGTTTTTTCCTTCATCAATCTACACACAATGCCCCATAATGACAAAGCAAAAACAGGTTTTTGAAAATCTATTAAAAATAGCAAAACTGAAATATCACATTTACATAACTATTCAGACCCTTTACTCAGTACTTTGTTCAAGCACCTTGGCAGTGATTACAGCCTGAAGGATTCTTGGGTATGATGCTACAAGCTTGGCACATCTGTATTTGATCTCTGCAGATCCTCTCAAGCTCTGTCAGGTTGGATGGGGAGCGTCGCTGCATATATATTTTCAGGTCTCCAGAGATGTTCGATTGGGTTCAAGTCCGGGCTCTGGCTGGGCCACTTAAGGACATTCAGAGGCTTGTCCTGAAGCCACTTCTGTGTTGTCTTGGCTGTGTGCTTAGGGTCGTTGTCCTGTTGGAAGGTGAACCTTCGCCCCAGTCTGAGTTCCTGAGCGCTCTGGAGTAGGTTTTCATCAAGGATCTTTCTATACTTTGCTCCATTCATCTTTCCCTCGATCCTGACTAGTCTCCCAGTCCCTGCAGCTGAAAAACATCCCCACAGCATGATGCTGCAACCACCATGCTTCACCGTAAGGATGGTGCCAGGTTCCGCCAAACGTGACGTTTGGCATTCAGGCCAAAGAGTTCCATATTGGTTTCATCAGACCAGAGAATCTTGTTTTTCATGGTCTGAGAGTCTTTTTTTATTTGTATTTTTTATTTATCCGTTATTTTACCAGGTAAGTTGACTGAGAACACATTCTCATTTACAGCAATGACCTGGGGAATAGTTAGGGGAGAGGAGGGGGATGAATGAGTTTGCCTTTTGGCTGTCATGTACCCTTTACTGAAGAGTGGCTTCCGTCTGGCCACTCTACCATAAAGGCTTGTTTGGTGGAGTGCTGCAGAAATGGTTGTCCTTCTGGAAGGTTCTCCCATCTCTACAGAACTCTGGAGCTCTGTCAGAGTTACCATCGGGTTCTTGGTCACCTCCCTGACCAAGGCCCTTCTCCACCGATTGCTTAGTTTGGCCGGGCGACCAGCTCTAGAAAGAGTCTTGGAGGTTCCAAACTTCTTCCATTTAAAAATGATGGAGGCCACTGTGTTCTTAGGGACCTTCAATGCTGCAGAATTAGATTTGTGCCTCGACACAATCCTGTTTCGGAGCTCTACGGACAATTCCTTCGACCTCATGGCTTAGTTTTTGCTCTGACATGCACTGTCAACTGTGGGACCTTATATAAACAGATGTATGCCTTTCCAAATCATGTCCAATCAATTGAATTTACCACAGCTGGACTCCAATCAAGTTGTAGACACATCTTAAGGATGATCAATGGAAACAGGATGCATCTGAGCTCAATTTCTAGTCTCATAGCAAAGGGTCTGAATACTTATGTAAATAAGATATTTTAATAATTTATTTTCGTACATTTAAAGAAATCAGTTTTTGCTTTGTCATTATGGGGTATTGTGTGTAGATTGATTTGGCAAAACATTTATTTAATCTATTTTAGAATAAGGCTAAAACGTAACAAAATGTAGGAAAAGTCAAGGGGTCTGAATAGTTTCCAATTGCACTGTATATATATGCATCATAGCGAGATAATATTTGACTACTACATTTACATTGAAGAACAATTTAGAACATCCAAGCTAATGAGTATAACATGCTCAGTTGAGGGCATAATTAAATGAATAATGTAATTTGTCAAAAGCAACGAGAGCACTGTGGCCACAGGCTGCCTACAGCACATTGTAAAGAGACATGCAAAAAATACATGGGATTGCATGACTATTTTAATTTCAATATCCCTGCATATTATCCAGTCCACAAGGCCAAGTTAATCATCATTAGTAGTAATATGTGTTACAGAGGGTGTAATTTACAGGAAATGTGATATCAAACGGCTCTCTGAGGAGATTACAGAGATAAATGGTTTCTTGCTCTGCCAGTTACTACACATTCATTGACAAACTTCTGCTGACAATTGTCTCACACTGTGTTTCCAGCCTCAGCAGCAACTCCCAAGTTGATCAATCACAAACATAATAGTGATGTATTGTTGATATTTAAAAAACAATCAATAGTCAAATCAAAAACAACATATATATATAGTGGTCTGATATTTCACCTCAAAGTGACACAAACAGACATGTTTTAAATGTAACCTTTATTTAACTAGGCAAGTCAGTTAAGAACAAATTCTTATTTACAATGACGGCCTACCAGGGAACAGTGGGTTAACTGCCTTGTTCAGGGGCAGAATGACAGATTTTTACCTTGTCGGCCTACCAGGGAACAGTGGGTTAACTGCCTTGTTCAGGGGCAGAAGGACAGATTTTTACCTTGTCGGCCTACCAGGGAACAGTGGGTTAACTGCCTTGTTCAGGGGCAGAATGACAGATTTCTACCTTGTCAGCTCAGGGATTCCATCCAGCAATCTTTCGGTTACTGGCCCAACGCTCTAACCACTAGGCTACCTGTCGCCCCAAGGCCTATAGTAGATACAGTAGATATGTCTACAAACAACCATTTTTATTAAAGTGACAACATTGATTCAACCAGTGTTACCCAGTGGCAAGGACATAAGTAATGATTAAGTTATGATAGTGACTTTATAAGATGATCGTCAGAGGACTGACTGCCTTTTAACTTAAAGGAACAGTGCCGTTAAACCAGATTTTCCTGTTTTAAATAATAATATTTCAACACAGTGACCTTTTTATGCGAGTATGCACAATATATTATATATAGAGAATTGTCCTTTTCCTACACCCACATGATCAGACTGATCATTTATATGGCCAAAAGAGGCTCAGGGAACTAAATGATAAAAAATATATTTTGGAATTATTTTATTAAATAAACACACAGGGACTTATTAGACATACAGTAATGATTAAAAAATACAATTAAAAAGATTGCAGGGGGGCTTTAAAAGTTTAAAGGATGTCATGTCCTGATATAGAGACAGCAAACTAAGTTCAGTCAGGGATCCCAACAGATCAGAAAAACCTTGTGCAAATAAATATCCCTGTGTGAGTTCTGAACATGTCTTGTTTCAGGCAGGATGTAGAATCACATGGGTGAAATCCCACGATGTAGCCCTAATCTACATAAACACCATATAAGGCAATAGCCTCTAACCATTTAAGTGTCAGTAACAAGCAGTTTGTTACATAAAGTGAATCTTACTAAGTGTTGCAAAAAACATCCATCATCATCATCAGTCAACAATATTGCACTGATACGTCTCAGTCAGAAAGAACTCACATCTTTTCCAAGAAAGAATAAATAAACAAAGAAAAGAAATCGTCCCTACTTACCTCAACGCCTAGAGAAGAGTGAGGAGATCAATAAATCTGTTGGCCAGTTTGAGGTTACGTCTTGGTCCCCTTGAGGTTAGTAGAGAGACCAGGGCCTCCTCAGTCCAGAACCTCACTGCCCCTAAGGCTTCCTAGTTTCTGCCTCTACTGTGTCAACGCCTCATTTCACTGTTTACCTCTGGTCCTCTGCTCCCCAGCATACGGCTCTGCACTCTTCCCATATCTAAACATTTAAAAGGAAACCTTACAGTTCTGTCTCTCTGTGCCTTAGCCTCCCTGTCTGCTCTTCCGCTCAGCATCACACTAACTAATCCGGTCCCCGGTCTTTTAGCTGAGGATACTTAGAGAGGAAGTCTTCCTGAGTTTACATGAACTGTGACATCACTAAACAAGGACTCTCTGTACCACAGACTGTTTCCTAAATGGCACCCTGTTCCATTTATAGTGCACTACTTTTGACCAGGGGGCACTATAGTGTGCTATAAAGGGAATAGGGTGCCATTTGGGAAGCGAATACAGTCTTGTGGAATATCCCGGAATTTATTCCTGTGAGACTGAAAAAAAAGTAACTTTTTCACAAAAAAGTATTTTTCACAAAAGCTGATTTCAGAGGTTTCATACAAATGAGAAAAATCAAGTGGCATCCTCCTATAACAGCCATGAGGAACATATGACTGCATTTCAACTCAAGATCTGGGATCTCTTTAAAACACACATTCCATTATTTACATCAATACAAACATTAAGTTAGCAAGGACAACCAAAGTGAATCATAACAAAGATCATTTGAAGTGAGAAGTTAGTTTGATGATTCCACTTAACACTTCTAGACTGGAAAACATAATTTCAGTACAGTACCACTCAGGGACAGACTGGGGAACACCGGTCCATTTTTCCCTCGAGGTCTCAATTATTAGCCAGAATAATAATAATTTGGCGGAAAAAGCCCAATTCAGACAGGCCCACCGGGCTAAAGATGGATGACCCATCTGGCATTTGCCATAACTGTCCTATGGCCAGTCTGTCTCTGGTACCAGCTAAGTAATGACCCATGAGTGAACCTCTTCTAGACACATTCATCTTCCAGAATGAGTCTCAACTTTTTCCACATTTCCTGTTAGGGACCTCATTTCTCTTGCACTGTCAGTACTCTGTTATCACACAAAAAGTATTGATGTTCAGCAGAATGAGCTGAAAAGTCTATTGCTGTGAGCTGTGCTGACTCATTTTGAGGTATCAAACCAGTTGCATTATTGAAACGGTCAAAATAATGTATTTACTAAAGTATTATGTAACAACATGCTAATACAACTCTGTTACTGGTTTAATTACAGTGTTATTACACAGGTAAAATAGCAACACAAGAGTTACCTATCTTCCCAGGGTGTTTACTATGAACTGTCTGTGGGCATTGGAGATCACCATCCTAATACAGTCCTAGTCAACTCTTCTCGTCCCAGCCCCCTAAACATTGTGTCACCATGACAAAGCCCAGGGAGCTGTGTTTCATTGAATGGTCCCTCCTGAAAATGAGCAGGAACCAAACACAGCACATCGCCCCCCACTACCAAAAAAGGACCCCTACTCTGCTGGACCTGAGTTAAGGTGTATATATTGGACTGGATCTACAGACCTGAGTTAAGGTATACATACTGGACTGGATCTACAGACCTGAGTTAAGGTGTATATACTGGACTGGATCTACAGACCTGAGTTAAGGTGTATATACTGGACTGGATCTACAGACCTGAGTTAAGGTGTATATACTGGACTGGATCTACAGACCTGAGTTAAGGTGTATATACTGGACTGGATCTAAAGCAGGCAACTCTACTTCTGACGTGGAATTAGAACTCTGTTGCCTGCAATGTCCAAGAGACGCTGGTTGAATGTTTGTTTCATTCCAGTCCAAGTGGTTCGGACTGGACATCATGAATTGAACGTTTGAGGACATTCTAAGTGTTGTTTAGACAGACCCTTCGCTGCAGGATGACTTCATATTCATGTAGGCTCCTGTGATCTTTCAATAAACTAAGTAAGTGATGGGAGAACGGTAAAACAAACTCGTACATTAAACATCTCATACCACACCAGTGAGACAGACTGTTGGGCTGTAGGGCGAGTATGGAGGCAGTTGTATTTTCTGGTGCTGGATCAAAATGAACCCCAAGGGCCCTAGAAGCAATACCTTAACATTAGGCAACAAGTGTCATGGTTAACTGAACAGTTGTGAGACTGGTTGAGGTCAGAAAATAAATATGTAATTTTGGCATTTATATGAACTAAGGGGGTAGAGACAATTTCCACATGTCATTAATCATCTCAGTCATTAACCCACTTGAAACCAGGAGGGACTTTCACTCAATGGAAACGTCCTGTTATAGAAAACCATGTGAAAAGGAAGGAAAACTGGGTATCATCCCATTGAACCCATTGCACAAAAAAATGACAATGGAAAAATACTCCATCTTCTTCTTCTGCCTATGTCAGTTCAGACCCAGTCGGAGGGTTCTGCTTTCTGTCAGAGCTAGAGTTGCAAAATTCCGGGAACTTTCAATAAATTCCCTGGTTTTCCCGAAAACCCAGTTAGAGGATTTCTGAAATCAGGAGGGAATAATCAAGAAATTCCCTGGTTTTCCCGAAAACCCAGTTAGAGGATTTCTGAAATCAGGAGGGAATCAAGAAATTCAGAATCTTCCAACTAGGTATTCTGGACAATCTGGGAATTTATTCTTCGTTACCAGAATTGTGCAACCCTAAGAGCGATGCTGTAAAAGCTACAGGCTACAAAGACAACTTTGAAATGCGTGTGGATATTCTCCTCCAGGCTGCTGTGTGCGCCGTGCAGAGGAAGTGAGTGAATTAAAACACAAAATATGACAGTAATGTAAGTAAACACACCTCCCCTGCATTACTCACACACATTAGAGCTGCTCCCAAATGGCACCCAATCCCTATATACTGTAGTACTCTGACACCATACTCCCTACTGTATATAGTGCACTACATTTGACCACTACCCATAGGGCTCTGGTCAAATTTAGTGCACTACATAGGGAATAGGGTGCCATTTGGGACAATACCCTCCAGCTGAACCAATGGGAACCATATGATATACAGGACAGATGATTTCTGGTGCTGCTGAATGGGAGAGGAAAATTAAAGTCTGAGGAGCTTCAGGATGTTATCAGGACCTTTCTAACAGCTTGTCTAAAGGGGGTCTGTTTCATTTGCCAGGGATTAAGTAAGGGGGATGTTGGTGTTGTAGGCTAAAGTTGGCAAATATTCAAGGTTGATCACAGCCATCATCTCTGAATAGACTGAGTAACAGAACAAGGTTGAACACAGCCATCATTTCTGAATAGACTGAGTAACAGAACAAGGTTGAACACAGCCATCATCTCTGAATAGACTGAGAAACAGAACAAGGTTTGAACACAGCTATCATCTCTGAATAGACTGAGAAACAGAACAAGGTTGAACACACAGCCATCATCTCTGAATAGACTGAGAAACAGAACAAGGTTGAACACAGCCATCATTTCTGAATAGACTGAGTAACAGAACAAGGTTGAACACAGCCATCATCTCTGAATAGACTGAGTAACAGAAAAAGGTTGAACACAGCCATCATTTCTGAATAGACTGAGAAACAGAACAAGGTTGAACACAGCCATCATCTCTGAATAGACTGAGAAACAGAACAAGGTTGAACACACAGCCATCATCTCTGAATAGACTGAGTAACAGAACAAGGTTGAACACAGCCATCATTTCTGAATAGACTGAGAAACAGAACAAGGTTGAACACACAGCCATCATCTCTGAATAGACTGAGAAACAGAACAAGGTTGAACACACAGCCATCATCTCTGAATAGACTGAGAAACAGAACAAGGTTGAACACAGCCATCATTTCTGAATAGACTGAGAAACAGAACAAGGTTGAACACAGCCATCATTTCTGAATAGACTGAGTAACAGAACAAGGTTGAACACAGCCATCATCTTTGAATAGACTGAGTAACAGAACAAGGTTGAACACACAGCCATCGTCTCTGAATAGACTGAGTAACAGAACCAGGTTGAACACAGGCATCACCTCTGAATAGCACAGAGTTATAGAACAAGGTCTTAATATAGGCCTACTGTATATAATGTTAATTTGGCTTATATTTCACACACCACACACAGACACTGGTACTGTAGATGTAAACGCACGCACACTCTCTTTTGCTATCTCCATCTCCCCACCGTTCTTCTTGAGAGAAGACAAAAACTGACTCCAAACTTCAATTCATTGCAATCAGGGATTACAATCTCCTGTCTCGCTCCACTTCCCTAAACAACTGATAACGACGGTGCCAAATATGATTTAGCAGCCAGCCGCTGAGGCTTGGCGTCAGACAGCTGCAGGGTAATCACTAATGTGAATAATTAGAGACGTTGTGTGCGTCCCAAAAATGGGACCCTACTCCCTATATAGTGCTGGTCAAAAAGTGAGCTATATAGGGAATAGGATGCCATGTGGGAGGCAGCTGTTGTCGTCACCCCTTCCCACGTCCCCACGTCTCCTCTCCTCTGCATTCACAGAGACATGTCTCTAGGGCCCTTAGTCACTAAATTAATAAACATACACTACCGGTCAAACGTTTTATAACATCTACTCATTCAAGAGTTTTTCTTTATTTTTACTATTTTCTACATTGTAGAATAATAGTGAATACATTAAAACTATGAAGTAACACACATGGAATCATGTAGTAACCAAAAAAGTGTTAAACAAAATCTAAATATATTTGATATTTTAGATTCTTCAAAGTAGCTACCCTTCGCCTTGACAGCTTTGCACACTCTTGGCATTCTCTCAACCAGCTTCATGAGGTAGTCACCTGGAATGAATGTCAATTAACAGTTCATTTGTGGAATTTCTTTCCTTTCTTTCATTCTTGAGCCAATCAGTTGTGTTGTGACAAGGTAGGGGGGTATACAGAAGATAGCCCTATTTGGTAACAGATCAAGTCCATATTATGGCAAGAACAGCTCAAATAAGCAAAGAGAAACGACAGTCCATCATTACTTTAAGACATGAAGATCAGTCAATATGGAAAATTTCAAGAACTTTTCTCCACATCAACTCTTCAGAGGAGACTGTGTGAATCAGGCCTTCATGGTCGAAATCCTGCAAAGAAACCACTACCAAAGGACACAAATAAGAAGAAGAGACTTGCTTGGGCCAAGAAACACAAGCAACGGACATTAGACCGGTGGAAATGTATCCTTTGGTCTGGAGTCCAAATTGGAGATTTTTGGTCTTTGTGAGACGCGGTGTGGGTGAACGCATGTGTATGATCTCTGCATGTGTATTTCCCAACATACAGCATGGAGGAGGAGGTGTGATGGTGTGGGGTGCTTTGCTGGTGACACTGTCTGTGATTTATTTAGAACTCAAGGCACACTTAACCAGCATGGCTACCACAGCATTCTGCAGTGATACGCCATCACATCTGGTTTGGGCTTATCGGAACTATCATTTGATTTTCAACAGGACAATGACCCAAAACACACCTCCAGGCTGTGTAAGCGCTATTTTACCAAGAAGGAGAGTGATGGAGGGCTACATCAGATGACCTGGCCTCCACAATCCACGACCTCAACCAAATTGAGATGGTTTGGGATGAGTCAGACCTGGAAAAGCAGCCAACAAGTGCTCAGCATATGTGGGAACTCCTTCAAGACGGTTGGAAAAGCAATCCAGGTGAAGCTGGTTAAGAGAATGCCAAGAGCATGCAAAGATGTCATCAAGGGAAAGGGTGGCTATTTGAAGAATTTGTTTAACACTTTTAAGACTTTTTTGGTTACTACATGATTCCATATGTGTTATTTCATAGTTTTGATATCTTCACTGTTATTCTACAATGTAGAAAATAGTAAAATAAAGAAAAACCCTTGAATGAGTAGGTGTTCTAGAACTTTTGACCGGTAGTGCAGCTATATAGTGTCTGCTGGGAAACGAGCCAAGTGCAGTCACTGCAAGGTACCTGTATCCTTCTCAATTCATTTGGAAAGGAGATATACAGTTTTGGTCTTCACGTTTAAGACGGAATGCAGATGTACTTTTTGTGAGTGCAAATACACTGTACTCTTATTAAAAAGGCAAATTGCCAATTACTCAAATCCTACACATTTTACTGTATGTGAAACTGCATGCAACTTTATGCGGTCTGCAACAGAACAAATCGTCACTCCTGTTCTAATCTAAAACCCTATCAGCCGCGGAACATCTTGCAGACTCGGGATCTGAGCAGCGTCACATTGTATGTCGGGGACAGGAAGTAGAATTACCTGTAGCCATTTCAGGAAGTCTTCCTTCTACAGAAGCCATTCATCACACACTCTCTCTGATTGGATGATTCTGGCACCCTCATCATCTCAGGACTTATTGCTAGGAACGGCAACATGTTTGTCCAGAAACAATAGACGAGAGATTAGAAAACATCAACACATGCTGCGGAATAGAATTCTACTTGACAAATGTTGCCACGTTACGAAGTAATAGACTAGCACACCGAGATGGAAGCTTTTTTGTGTGCAAGTTTTGTTTTTTCATATGAACTTTCTAGTAACTGCCAAGAGGTGGCCCTCTTTCCTGTGTTTCAACTGTGGAGCAAAAACCATGAGTCTCAGTGGCAGATAAAGCAGAGGGAAGTGAGAAATACATGATCGGTAGTAACAACATGAAGTCAAATAGGACATCATTCACAGAAATAGAGAAATATATTTACTTGTCCATGTAGTTCTGTCGGCAACATAATAATGACCCAATTAATGGAATAAAGTCAAGAATCAACAGCTGCCATTTTCGTATCTATACATATCCCTCTATGCGTACCCAAGTAAAACAAGATGACAAAATATTGAGGCTTGAGTGGCATAAATACACATACATCTTACAAACACACATGTCATGGTTGTGTACATTTTCTGAGAAACTGGCACTTTTTGAAAATTGCACTTGTCAGACATGTTTCAATAAGGCATATTCTAATATTCACTAACTAAATTGATTGTTTCTATAACATGTGTGTTATCTTTAAAGTGGCAATCAGCAGTTGAAACAATAACAAAGCTGCCTCCCCACCCCTGGTTCAGTAAAAAGCTGAGGGATGGGACTGGAGAAATGGAATCACTTTCAAATTCATGGACAGAGATATGGATGCAACGATTGACCATCCATGATAAAAAAAGTATAATTTTAACCATGTTTTGAGGCTATATAGTGTCTGTTTACATTTGATTTGTTTACAAATATTGGAGTAAAACAATCCTATATTTTGGTTTGTGATGGGGAACGACAGTCGAACTAAGCTGGTGAGGCATTTATAAGTTATGTTCTTCAAGAATCGATGGGTACATATCATTAATGTATGAGTCCAAAAATGGATGTAGCAAATGCTGATGGCCCCTTTAAGGTGCTTCCATAAAGTAGCATACAGTACATTTCTAGCTCTATTTGTCTTTCCTATAAAAGGCTGGTCTGGTATATATTCCCCTGAGGAGGTCATTCAGGTCCACCTCCCGCTGACCCCTCTCTGTAGTGAAGTACATAGTAGTCGTGGACGTACATGAGCACGGCGATTGGCTGGCCAATGATGAGAGAGAGCCATACGGCTGCGTTGCCATAGTTACCTCGGAGAAAACGCGCCACAAACCAGGCCAGCGGAAGCTGTAAGCCAAGGACTCCATTTAGTGAGTAAACAAACACAACATTCATTTTAATGAGTGAAAAACACCACCAGTAAATTACTTCAGACAATAAACTTTTTAATTTCTCAGTTATAAGATCTCACCTGAGCCATCATGCCCATAAAAGCCCATGGCCTCAACATCTTCAGTGGAACACTGACCAGGTACTGTGAAGACAACATCAGCAACATTAAGTTTTAGTTTTCAAGAACAGTTTTCAACACAGTCGTCATCTCCTTTATCCACAGTGAACAGGAAAATAATGTTTCCACTCCAGACAGCTAACCTCTGGAATGACACCTGAGGTAACAGACAGACAGCTAACCTATGGAATGACACCTGATGTAACAGACAGACAGCTAACCTATGGAATGACACCTGAGGTAACAGACAGACAGCTAACCTACGGAATGACACCTGAGGTAACAGACAGACAGCTAACCTATGGAATGACACCTGAGGTAACAGACAGACAGCTAACCTATGGAATGACACCTGAGGTAACAGACAGACAGCTAACCTATGGAATGACACCTGATGTAACAGACAGACAGCTAACCTATGGAATGACACCTGATGTAACAGACAGACAGCTAACCTATGGAATGACACCTGAGGTAACAAACAGACAGCTAACCTACGGAATGACACCTGATGTAACAGACAGACAGCTAACCTATGGAATGACACCTGAGGTAACAGACAGGTAGCTAACCTACGGAATGACACCTGAGGTAACAGACAGACAGCTAACCTATGGAATGACACCTAGTTTGTACAGGAAATAAAGGTATCTGAGGTAACAGACAGGTAGCTAACCTACGGAACGACACCTGAGGTAACAGACAGACAGCTAACCTATGGAATGACACCTAGTTTGTACAGGAAATAAAGGTATCTGAGGTAACAGACAGGTAGCTAACCTACGGAACGACACCTGAGGTAACAGACAGACAGCTAACCTTTGGAATGACACCTAGTTTGTACAGGAAATAAAGGTATCTGAGGTAACAGACAGGTAGCTAACCTACGGAACGACACCTGAGGTAACAGACAGACAGCTAACCTTTGGAATGACACCTAGTTTGTACAGGAAATAAAGGTATCTGAGGTAACAGACAGGTAGCTAACCTACGGAACGACACCTGAGGTAACAGACAGACAGCTAACCTATGGAATGACACCTAGTTTGTACAGGAAATAAAGGTATCTGAGGTAACAGACAGGTAGCTAACCTACGGAATGACTGCTGGATGACTATCAAGCCTCGCCTCATTGCTCTGAGTGATGGGGAGCTGACAGAACCCTGCTGTGTGACCCTCTGATCTACAGATCCCAGTCTCCTGATCCCTCCTGGCATTACTCAGGGGTTTGTGTGTGTATGTGTGTGTGTGAGAGAGTGTGTGTGTGTATGTGTGTGTGTGTGTGTGTCTGTCTGTATGTGTGTGACACAAGGATCCCTCCTGTCATTACTCAGGGGAGAGGGGGAGACTGGTGTCCCGCAGGGCGCTGTGGTGCTCCGCTCCTCTCTGCTCCGCTCGCTGTCCTCTGAAGGTCAGCGTTTAAAACAGCAGCAGCAGCCCCGTTTGTCTGTCTGTCCGGGATGGGGATGAGGAGAGGGAGGGAGCCGTATCTCTGTGAACCTGCTGACTGAACAGGCTCCTCACCGTACACTGCTCTTATCTCCTCCTCCAGAAGCACAGCAGCCTGATATGGCCTTGTGTTCCACTCCTTTCCTCCTCCTCTCATCCCAGCTACACTAACGTCCCTCCAACACTGACCTTCGTCAATGATGAAGAGTGCTGGATATAAGCCAAGTGCACCCACGTGTGTGTGTGTGTTTGTATGTGTGTGTGTGTGTGTGTGTGTGTCTGGACAAGTATTGCCACTGTGTAGTATAGCCACGGTGTAGTATTGCCACTGTGTAGTATAGCCACTGTGTAGTATAGTCACTGTGCAGTATAGCATAGCCACGGTGTAGTATTGCCACTGTGCAGTATAGCCACTGTGTAGTATAGTCACTGTGCAGTATAGCATAGCCACGGTGTAGTATTGCCACTGTGTAGTATAGCCACTGTGTAGTATAGTCACTGTGTAGTATAGCCACTGTGCAGTATAGTATAGCCACTGTGCAGTATAGCAGAGTCAAAGTGTAGTATTGCCACTGTGTAGTATAGCCACTGTGCAGTATAGCATAGCCACGGTGTAGTATTGCCACTGTGTAGTATAGCCACTGTGTAGTATAGTCGCTGTGTAGTATAGCCACTGTGTAGTATAGCATAGCCACTGTATAGTATAGCATAGCCACTGTGTAGTGTAGCCACTGTGTAGTATTGCCACTGTGTAGTATAGCCACTGTGTAGTATAGCATAGCCACTGTGTAGTATTGCCACTGTGCAGTATAGCCACTGTGTAGTATAGCATAGCCACTGTATAGTATAGCATAGCCACTGTGTAGTGTTGTCACTGTGTAGTATTGCCACTGTGTAGTATAGCCACTGTGTAGTATAGCATAGTCACTGTGTAGTATTGCCACTGTGTAGTATAGCCACTGTGTAGTATAGCCACTGTGTAGTATAGCCACTGTGTAGTATAGCCACTGTGCAGTATAGCCACTGTGTAGTATAGCCACTGTGTAGTATAGCCACTGTGTAGTATAGCCTCTGTGTAGTATAGCCACTGTGTAGTATAGCCACTGTGTAGTGTTGCCACTGTGTAGTATAGCCACTGTGTAGTATAGCCACGGTGTAGTATTGCCACTGTGTAGTATAGCCACTGTGTAGTATAGCCACTGTGCGGTATAGTCACTGTGCAGTATAGCCACTGTGTAGTATAGCATAGCCACTGTGTAGTATTGCCACTGTGTAGTATAGCCACTGTGTAGTATAGCCACTGTGTAGTATAGTCACTGTGTAGTATAGCCACTGTGCAGTATAGTCACTGTGCAGTATAGCCACTGTGCAGTATAGCCACTGTGTAGTATAGCATAGCCACTGTGTAGTATAGCATAGCCACTGTGTAGTACTGTCACTGTGTAGCATAGCCACTGTATAGTATAGCATAGCCACTGTGTAGTATAGTCACTGTGCAGTATAGCCACTGTGTAGTATAGTCACTGTGCAGTATAGTCACTGTGCAGTATAGCCACTGTGCAGTATAGCCACTGTGTAGTATAGTCACTGTGCGGTATAGTCACTGTGCAGTATAGCCACTGTGTAGTATAGCATAGCCACTGTGTAGTATAGCATAGCCACTGTGTAGTACTGTCACTGTGCAGTATAGCCACTGTGTAGTATAGTCACTGTGCAGTATAGCCACTGTGCAGTATAGCCACTGTGTAGTATAGTCACGGTGTAATATAGCCACTGTGTAGTATAGCCACTGTGTAGTATAGTCATTGTGTAGTATAGCCACTGTGTAGTATAGTCACTGTGTAGTATAGTCACTGTGTAGTATAGCCACTGTGTAGTATAGTCATTGTGTAGTATAGCCACTGTGTAGTATAGCCACTGTGTAGTAGGCACTTTGTAGTATGGCCACTATGTAGTATAGTCACTGTGCAGTATATTCACTGTGTAGTATAGCCACTGTGTAGTAGTCACTGTGTGTATAGTCACTGTGTGTATAGCCACTGTGTAGTACTGTCACTGTGTAGTATAGCCACTGTGTAATATAGCATAGCCACTGTGTAGTATAGCCACTGTGTAGTATAGTCACTGTGTAGTATAGCCACTATGTAGTATAGTCCCTGTGCAGTATATTCACTGTGTAGTATAGCATAGCCACTGTGTAGTATTGCCACTGTGTAGTAGTCACTGTGTGTATAGTCACTGTGTGTATAGCCACTGTGTAGTATAGTCACTGTGTAGTATAGCCACTGTGTAGTATAGTCACTGTGTAGTATAGCCACTTTGTAGTATAGCTACTGTGTAGTATAGTCACTTTGTAGTATAGCCACTGTGTGTATAGTCAATGTGTAGTATAGCCACCGTGTAGTATAGCCACTGTGTAGTATAACCACTGTGTAGTATAGTCACTGTGTAGTATAGCCACTGTGTAGTATAGCCACTGTGTAGTATAGCCACTGTGTAGTATAGCCACTGTGTAGTATAGTCATTGTGTAGTATAGCCACTGTGTAGTATAGCCACTGTGTAGTATAGTCATTGTGTAGTATAGCCACTGTGTAGTATAGTCACTGTGTGTATAGTCACTGTGTGTATAGTCACTGTGTGTATAGCCACTGTGTAGTATAGTCACTGTGTAGTATAGCCACTGTGTAGTATAGTCACTGTGTAGTATAGCCTCTGTGTAGTATAGCCACTGTGTAGTATAGCCACTGTGTGTATAGTCAATGTGTAGTATAGCCACTGTGTAATATAGCCACTGTGTAGTATAGTCACTGTGTAGCATAGCCACGGTGTAGTATAGCCACTGTATAGTATAGAGATTGTGTAGTATAGTCACTGTGTAGTATAGTCACTGTGTAGTATAGTCACTGTGTAGTGTTGCCACTGTGTAGTATAGTCACTGTGTAGTATAGTCGCTGTGTAGTATAGTCACTGTGTAGTATAGTCACTGTGTAGCATAGCCACGGTGTAGTATAGCCACTGTATAGTATAGAGATTGTGTAGTATAGTCACTGTGTAGTATAGTCACTGTGTAGTATAGTCACTGTGTAGTGTTGCCACTGTGTAGTATAGTCACTGTGTAGTATAGTCACTGTGTAGTATAGTCACTGTGTAGTATAGCATAGCCACTGTGTAGTATAGCCACTGTGTAGTATAGCCACTGTGTAGTATAGTCACTGTGTAGCATAGCCACGGTGTAGTATAGCCACTGTATAGTATAGAGATTGTGTAGTATAGTCACTGTGTAGTATAGTCACTGTGTAGTATAGTCACTGTGTAGTGTTGCCACTGTGTAGTATAGTCACTGTGTAGTATAGTCACTGTGTAGTATAGTCACTGTGTAGTATAGTCACTGTGTAGTGTTGCCACTGTGTAGTATAGCCACTGTGTAGTATAGCCACTGTGTAGTATAGCCACTGTGTAGTATAGTCATTGTGTAGTATGGCCACTGTGTAGTATAGCCACTGTGTAGTATAGTCATTGTGTAGTATAGCCACTGTGTAGTATAGTCACTGTGTGTATAGTCACTGTGTGTATAGTCACTGTGTGTATAGCCACTGTGTAGTATAGTCACTGTGTAGTATAGCCACTGTGTAGTATAGTCACTGTGTAGTATAGCCTCTGTGTAGTTTAGCCACTGTGTAGTATAGCCACTGTGTGTATAGTCAATGTGTAGTATAGCCACTGTGTAATATAGCCACTGTGTAGTATAGTCACTGTGTAGCATAGCCACGGTGTAGTATAGCCACTGTATAGTATAGAGATTGTGTAGTATAGTCACTGTGTAGTATAGTCACTGTGTAGTATAGTCACTGTGTAGTGTTGCCACTGTATAGTATAGTCACTGTGTAGTATAGTCGCTGTGTAGTATAGTCACTGTGTAGTATAGTCACTGTGTAGCATAGCCACGGTGTAGTATAGCCACTGTATAGTATAGAGATTGTGTAGTATAGTCACTGTGTAGTATAGTCACTGTGTAGTATAGTCACTGTGTAGTGTTGCCACTGTGTAGTATAGCCACTGTGTAGTATAGCCACTGTGTAGCATAGCCACGGTGTAGTATAGCCACTGTATAGTATAGAGATTGTGTAGTATAGTCACTGTGTAGTATAGTCACTGTGTAGTATAGTCACTGTGTAGTGTTGCCACTGTGTAGTATAGCCACTGTGTAGTATAGCCACTGTGTAGTATAGCCACTGTGTAGTATAGCCACTGTGTAGTATAGTCACTGTGTAGTATAGCCACGGTGTAGTATAGCCACTGTGTAGTATAGCCACTGTGTAGTATAGTCACTGTACTGTCATGCAATAACTATCTGTGGCCTTTAAAGTCTAATCTGACTAGCAATCTCAACAATTATGAAACTGTAGTCTGATAGAATGCAGGATTTCTTCACAAATGGTATACATACTGTATATAGTCATTGTCTGATGAAAACCTTGTAACTACATGTTTTGTTGCCAATTTAAATTGTTTTACATTTATTGAAAGTGGTATCTAACCTCAATGTACTCTGAACATTTCATGTCTTTAGAATCAAGAACATTCAAAATAGCTTCTAAATGGTCATAATTCTATATTCGTTGATGGAAAACATTTTTTCTTGTATTTTCTCTTTGAAAAGTTGTTTTGGCGATTGAATGTTTGGGTCAGACTGTGATGATATGAGCTGCAGTGGCAGCAGAGCATCCTGGTTAAAAACCACCTGATGAAGCTAACACTCTGTTTCACTTCACAAGGAATAGTAAAGATGAGCACAGCGGTCGGTCTGCTTTCACCCAGCTAGGAGCAGAGCACCTTACCTCATGAAAGAAGGCTGAAGCCAGGAACACTGCTGATTGGCCGAGCCACTTACTGACTCCACTCTTCAGCAGGGGCTTGTAGAAGTGGCTTTGGGAGAGAGAGAGGGAGCAACACAGGAGGAAGCATATCAAACACCTCATGGCAGCTACCAGCTCACAAATCCCCAATACATCCTCAATACATTTCTGCTCAGTATCAACCTCCATTCCACTGATTCTGTACCACTGAATCATTTATAGGATCTCAATGTTAACATACAGTATACTATGTATAGAATACATTGCATCTACTCACCGAAGGCACCATTTGTGTACTGGAATATTCCAGTTTTGCCAAAAGTATGTGATGGTCTCAGAGTTCCTGCAAGAAAGGGAAAAGTCTCCTAGTCATGTGAAGTGATGTATTTTACAGTGGTACATGCTATTGATATTTTACTTGTGTACATCTCAAATGATCACTTCTCCTTCTTAGTAACATACTGGCAATAAACAATGGAACGTAAGAAAACAGACTGTATTCATTTCACCTACCACCAGTCTCTGTAAAACTCTCGGTCTCCAAATTGCAGCAGCTCAGCAATAAAGTTCAAGGACGAGTGGAAGAACCAGTAGAAGAATATCAACCAGAGAAGATGATTGGGCACCTGATGGGAGAGAGAAGACAGGGGAATAATACTGTGTCCAGGACAACATAAAACAACAGTAGAACAACGGAACGGCCCAATACAATGTTTATGTCATATCTCTCAAGGCCCAAGGTTACTATCAACCATGTTACCATGACCGCATTACCCCGGTGTTCTCTTGTGTACTCACGGCTAGTCTGAGTAGACGCTCCATCATCATAGGCAGGTCCATATCCTACAGGATCAGGATCAATGAAGAAAGAGAGATTGTATTGATAGAGAAGAATAGTGAAAAAATCTTTAAATGTAAATCACAAATGTCCCAGTAATCCTACTTTACCTCCAATGGCTTCATAGAACTCTGAATAATGGGTATCATCCACTGGAGGCAAATAAGAGACCGATGAGGTGAATAAACAGCACAAATCATAAATAAAATGAGGTGCTTATTCTCAATAAATACATGTAGTCACTATACATAAGTCAATGTCAGGAGAAAACATACCTGCTGTGTTAATCCCACCAATAACTGGGTGAAGAACAGCTGGGAAGACAGATGATTTGTTTACTTTTAGCATTTCTCCTCTAAATCAAACAAAGATACTGTGTGTGTGTGTGTGTGTGTGTGTGTGTGTGTGTGTGTGTGTGTGTGTGTGTGTGTGTGTGTAGGAAAAACGCTGTCTGCCTTTTATCTTTGGATAAGTCTTGGGACCAGAGTGCACATCTCCACAGTCGACCAATAACCAAGCTAATCTTCTAATGGAGGTCCAGAGAAATTCACAATGGAACTTGACATTGTTAAATAAGATACTTCTATTTGTTCTATCCATGTTTGCTGTAGATGACTGTGTCAGATCGTATTGAAGAGAATAGATCTGATGTTTGCTGTAGATGACTGTGTCAGATCGTATTGAAGAGAATAGATCTGATGTTTGCTGTAGATGACTGTGTCAGATCGTATTGAAGAGAATAGATCTGATGTTTGTTGTAGATGACTGTGTCAGATTATATTGAAGAGAATAGATCTGATGTTTGCTGTAGATGACTGTGTCAGATCGTATTGAAGAGAATAGATCTGATGTTTGCTGTAGATGACTGTGTCAGATCGTATTGAAGAGAATAGATCTGATATTTGCTGTAGATGACTGTGTCAGATCGTATTGAAGAGAATAGATCTGATGTTTGCTGTAGATGACTGTGTCAGATCGTATTGAAGAGAATAGATCTGATGTTTGCTGTAGATGACTGTGTCAGATCGTATTGAAGAGAATAGATCTGATGTTTGCTGTAGATGACTGTGTCAGATCGTATTGAAGAGAATAGATCTGATCTGATATTTGCTGTAGATGACTGTGTCAGATCGTATTGAAGAGAATAGATCTGATGTTTGCTGTAGATGACTGTGTCAGATCGTATTGAAGAGAATAGATCTGATCTGATATTTGCTGTAGATGACTGTGTCAGATCGTATTGAAGAGAATAGATCTGATGTTTGCTGTAGATGACTGTGTCAGATCATATTGAAGAGAATAGATCTGATATTTGCTGTAGATGACTGTGTCAGATCGTATTGAAGAGAATAGATCTGATCTGATGTTTGCTGTAGATGACTGTGTCAGATCGTATTGAAGAGAATAGATCTGATATTTGCTGTAGATGACTGTGTCAGATCATATTGAAGAGAATAGATCTGATGTTTGCTGTAGATGACTGTCAGATCGTATTGAAGAGAATAGATCTGATCTGATGTTTGCTGTAGATGACTGTGTCAGATCGTATTGAAGAGAATAGATCTGATGTTTGCTGTAGATGACTGTGTCAGATCGTATTGAAGAGAATAGATCTGATGTTTGCTGTAGATGACTGTGTCAGATCATATTGAAGAGAATAGATCTGATCTGATGTTTGCTGTAGATGACTGTGTCAGATCGTATTGAAGAGAATATATCTGATCTGATGTTTGCTGTAGATGACTGTGTCAGATCGTATTGAAGAGAATAGATCTGATCTGATGTTTGCTGTAGATGACTGTGTCAGATCGTATTGAAGAGAATAGATCTGATCTGATATTTGCTGTAGATGACTGTGTCAGATCGTATTGAAGAGAATAGATCTGATCTGATATTTGCTGTAGATGACTGTGTCAGATCGTATTGAAGAGAATAGATCTGATGTTTGCTGTAGATGACTGTGTCAGATCGTATTGAAGAGAATAGATCTGATGTTTGCTGTAGATGACTGTGTCAGATCGTATTGAAGAGAATAGATCTGATGTTTGCTGTAGATGACTGTGTCAGATCGTATTGAAGAGAATAGATCTGATGTTTGCTGTAGATGACTGTGTCAGATTATATTGAAGAGAATAGATCTGATGTTTCTGTATCTCTAGAATGTGCTCCTTCACATGGGGCTAAACAGGAAGTTGTACATCTTATTTTATACTCATAGCACAACATTGGGAAATAACCAGTAGGACAAAGCCGTGATAACATCAACTGTTCAATCTAGTTTACAGAGTATGAAGCAGCGTACTAACAAACCAATGCAAAAAGGGTGATTGGGGACAGAACTCACCATCTCAAAAAGCCTCCTTAGCAGGAAGCTCATTCGAATCCGTGGAGACCGGGGGAAGTTTAATTCATAGCAGAGGGTTGGTGCAAAAACAAAATAATACAAATCTAAAAACACAAGAGAGATTAGAAAGAAAGAGGGGAGTGAGATAAATTAGAAAGAGAGAGACAGGAGAGAGAGAAAGAGAAAGAGAAAAAGAGAGGAGATAGAGAAAGAGAAAAAGAGAGAGGGGAGAGAGAGAGAGAGCGAGCAAGAGGAGAGAAAGAGAGAGTATTATTATAGTCTGATATAGCTCCAGTAGCAGGCTACAGCAGGATAGGTTGAGGCAGCAGTGATAAGAGTGGGGTCTGCTACAGCAGGACCTGGGTTCAAATACATGCATTTGACAATTTGTTATTTAAATAGGTTCTGTGTATTTGAGTATTTTCAAACACAGCCGAAAACAAGTACTTAAAACAAATATTTTAATGGTTATTTGTAAAAACCAAATAGTCGACCAAGTTGTATTTTAAAGTATTTTCTAATACTATTTCAGATTATATTTTCAAAAACATGGGTTAAATGCATGGGAGTGTATTTGAGTATCTCCAAATATATTAAAATACTTGTTTTTTCAAATAAAAGTTATCTGAATACTTGTTTTGAAACGTTATTGAAATACCTGAAATTGTATTTGAACCCAGGTCTTGGTCTACCTGGGATGGAATGTCCAATCTCTACTGACCTCTGAGGGTGACATTTCCAGGATAGGAGACCTGATAATCCTGTCCACTTTCCCTAGACCGCGGTATAGAGGAACCTGTAGAGGAGAGTACTAGCCATGTTAAGTCAGCAATTAAACATATATGATTCTCACAGTCACAATCACTCTACTTAGAGAACAGCTTCTTGTGTACAGTCAACCAGCAGGTGGCAGTGCAGCAGTTAAGGAGCGATGTGGATTGTAGTATTATGTGTGTGTGTGTGTTAATGTTTATGTGTACATTTTCACCAACAGGAAAACGGTTTCCATTAAGGGTACATATACAAACACTCAGCATCGCCGCCTATGAAAAATTAGGTCACAGTTGCCATTTCCGTGGAGGCGAATCAGAAATCTCATTATTAAGCCCTTTATTAGTAGTCAAAGGTCAGTGTAGAACCCAGGTGACACAAACTCTCTAGACAAAGCAACTCTGGGAGTCAAAGGTCAGTGTAGAACCTAGGTGACACAAATTCTCTAGACAAAGCAACTCTGGGAGTCAAAGGTCAACGTAGAACCCAGGTGACGCAAACTCTGTAGACAAAGCATCTCTGGGAGTCAAAGGTCAGTGTAGAACCTAGGTGACACAAACTCTCTAGAAAACGCAACTATGGGAGTCGTCACAGTAGAGCTTATAGGATGAGGGTGAGGGAGCGGGCCAGGCTACGGGCTTTAGCATGGGGCATAGAGGACTGTGGAGACTGAGGACTTACATGAGAGGGAGCGGGCCAGGCTGCGGGCTTTAGCATGGGGCATAGAGGACTGTGGAGACTGAGGACTTACATGAGAGGGACCGGGCCAGGCTACGGGCTTTAGCATGGGGCATAGAGGACTGTGGAGACTGAGGACTTACATGAGAGGGACCGGGCCAGGCTACGGGCTTTAGCACGAGGCATAGAGGACTGTGGAGATTGAGGACTTACATGAGAGGGACCGGGCCAGGCTACGGGCTTTAGCATGGGGCATAGAGGACTGTGGAGACTGAGGACTTACATGAGAGGGACCGGGCCAGGCTGCGGGCTTTAGCATGGGGCATAGAGGACTGTGGAGACTGAGGACTTACATGAGAGGGACCGGGCCAGGCTACGGGCTTTAGCATGGGGCATAGAGGACTGTGGAGACTGAGGACTTACATGAGAGGGACCGGGCCAGGCTACGGGCTTTAGCACGAGGCATAGAGGACTGTGGAGATTGAGGACTTACATGAGAGGGACCGGGCCAGGCTACGGGCTTTAGCATGGGGCATAGAGGACTGTGGAGACTGAGGACTTACATGAGAGGGACCGGGCCGGGCTACGGGCTTTAGCACGGGGCATAGAGGACTGTGGAGACTGAGGACTTACATGAGAGGGACCGGGCCAGGCTACAGGCTTTAGCATGGGGCATAGAGGACTGTGGAGACTGAGGACTTACATGAGAGGGAGCGGGCCAGGCTACGGGCTTTAGCATGGCTCATCTCTCTACACCACTTGTTCACATCTTTGTAGGAGTAGAGCTTCAGGAAGAGGACGGTGTACACTCCCAGAGCAGACGCTCCACCCACTGAGGACAAGGAAAATGTGCAATGTTAAATATCAGCAATATTTGCCGTTAGAATTCACAGTCAATCCTATTAAGGGTTGTATGCACAACAGTACAATACATATTATCCATTAAATGGAGTTAATGATGTGGGTGTGGGTGGTTGTAAATGATCTTGATGTGTAGTAGCACAGTGCGTTATGTAGTATATTTAAGCAATAAGGCCTGAGGTGGTGTTGTATATGAATCCATATACCACGGCTAAGGGCTGTCCTTAGGCAGTGCGTGGATACAGCCTTTAGCCGTGGTATATTGGCCATATATAACAAACCCCCGAGGTGCCTTGCTATTATAAACTGGTTACCAACATAATTAGAACAGTAAAAATAGATGTTTTGTCAGACCTGTGGTATACGGTCTGATATACCACGGCTGTCAGCCAATCAGAATTCAGGGCTCGAACCACACAGTTTATAATATAGTACAGTCAACTTGAGGTATTCAACATGCATATCACACTGTAGAACAGAAAATAATGAAACCCTCTGATTCCCAGTTAGCGAAGACATTATCGTTGATGTGTAGTTAACAAACAGGCCCTAACAAGAAGCTGAGGAATGCTGCCCACCTGGTTCTTACTGTCCTTCTCTAGGGCTATCCATATATGTCAACAGTTACAACACTCACCATCCTCTCCTCGTCTATCACACAAGATGAACGACTGGGAACACAAAGTCCACTCACTTTGAACCAACTACCAGCGCTACCGCCCGAGGTCCAGGGAAACCTGGCAAGGCCCCCAGGTCATTCTAACAGACTAGTACTGCTTTATCAACAGCGGCCATATGCTGCATGGAAATGGGCCGTGCTGGTTACCTAGTAGATGGCATGGGCACAGAGAGAGAAAGACAGAGACTGTCTCCCTCGCCAAGAGGAGCATCCGTGGCCCTCTCCCCTGACCTTGATGTATAAACAGTAGCTCTGCATGAGGTACACGAGACAGATGGTACATCTTTGTCCGTTCCCGTGGCGACGGCAGATGAGGAGAGAGAAAGACTTTCAGGTAAGGAAGGATACTGTAGCTACGCAGTCAACGTCCAGGGAAAGATGATCTGATTTGTGAGAGGTAAAATTAAGATCTTAAAGACACTAAGACACAAGACCTTCCTATTCTCCTCTAAGAGGAATGATTACTAAAAACTCATGACTGTAGCTTCACCTTTGTCTTTATGCGTGTACAGATGTAGGATCTTAATTTGAGCCAGTTTGCTACAGTAGGAAAATAATCCTGCAGCAAAAGGAAATTATTATTATTATGTGGACATTTGTGTAGGTGTTGATCCATTTTTCATAAGGGAAAATCAAGTCTGAAATGCCAAAGTGGAAATGACAAACTTCAGAAATACACAAGTTATACATTTCCTTTATTGCAGGAAAATTCTCCAGCAAAAGGGTGAACAAACTAAGATCCTACATTTGTAAATATGAAACTGTGGGTATAGAACAACATCACAGACAGTTAATATCATCTTGTGGTTGTGGTCAGTTTCCTAAGTTCTGAGACATGTGTAGCCATGAGAGGCTCAGTTAGCTGTTGTATGTCACCAGATGCCATGCTGGCTAGCAACCAGCTTGATGAAGACAGGCAGAGCTGACCTGACATTGACCTGTCTCTCAGCCACTCCTCTTTTGGCCTCATATCCACCTCACTCCTTACTTCCTCTCCCTGTGAGCCAACTGGGACTGATCAAACACTGCCCAACTGATTCCCTTCAGATAAAATCACATACTTGGATAATATAATACTACAGTAACTACACATTAATGACCAACTAGATAATATAATACTACATTAACTACACATTAATGACCAACTGGATAATATAATACTACATGAACTACACATTAACTAAACTAATAGTGAAGACACACAGAGACACACTAACTAAACTAATAGTGAAGACACACTAACTAAACTAATAGTGAAGACACAGAGACACACTAACTAAACTAATAGTGAAGACACAGAGACACACTAACTAAACTAATAGTGAAGACACAGAGACACACTAACTAAACTAATAGTGAAGACACAGAGACACACTAACTAAACTAATAGTGAAGACACAGAGACACACTAACTAAACTAATAGTGAAGACACACAGAGACACACTAACTAAACTAATAGTGAAGACACAGAGACACACTAACTAAACTAATAGTGAAGACACACAGAGACACACTAACTAAACTAATAGTGAAGACACAGAGACACACTAACTAAATTAATAGTGAAGACACAGAGACAAACTAACTAAACTAATAGTGAAGACACAGAGACACACTAACTAAACTAATAGTGAAGACACACAGAGACACACTAACTAAACTAATAGTGAAGACACAGAGACACACTAACTAAACTAATAGTGAAGACACAGAGACACACTAACTAATAGTGAAGACACAGAGACACACTAACTAAACTAATAGTGAAGACACACAGAGACACACAAACTAATAGTGAAGACACACAGAGACACACTAACTAATAGTGAAGACACACAGAGACACACTAACTAATAGTGAAGACACAGAGAGACACACTAACTAATAGTGAAGACACACAGAGACACACTAACTAATAGTGAAGACACACAGAGACACACTAACTAAACTAATAGTGAAGACACACAGAGACACTAACTAAACTAATAGTGAAGACACACAGAGACACACTAACTAAACTAATAGTGAAGACACAGACACACTAACTAAACTAATAGTGAAGACACAGAGACACACTAACTAAACTAATAGTGAAGACACAGAGACACACTAACTAAACTAATAGTGAAGACACACAGAGACACACTAACTAAACTAATAGTGAAGACACACAGAGACACACTAACTAAACTAATAGTGAAGACACACTAACTAAACTAATAGTGAAGACACACTAACTAAACTAATAGTGAAGACACAGAGACACACTAACTAAACTAATAGTGAAGACACACAGAGACACACTAACTAAACTAATAGTGAAGACACAGAGACACACTAACTAAACTAATAGTGAAGACACAGAGACACACTAACTAAACTAATAGTGAACACACAGAGACACACTAACCATACTAATAGTGAAGACACACAGAGACACACTAACTAAACTAATAGTGAAGACACAGAGACACACTAACTAAACTAATAGTGAAGACACACAGAGACACACTAACTAAACTAATAGTGAAGACACACAGAGACACACTAACTAAACTAATAGTGAAGACACACTAACTAAACTAATAGTGAAGACACACTAACTAAACTAATAGTGAAGACAGAGACACACTAACTAAACTAATAGTGAAGACACAGAGACACACTAACTAAACTAATAGTGAAGACACACAGAGACACACTAACTAAACTAATAGTGAAGACACACTAACTAAACTAATAGTGAAGACACAGAGACACACTAACTATACTAATAGTGAAGACAGAGACACACTAACTAAACTAATAGTGAAGACACAGAGACACACTAACTAAACTAATAGTGAAGACACACAGAGACACACTAACTAAATTAATAGTGAAGACAGAGACACACTAACTAAACTAATAGTGAAGACACACAGAGACACACTAACTAAACTTAGAGTGAAGACACAGAGACACACTAACTAAACTAATAGTGAAGACAGAGACACACTAACTAAACTAATAGTGAAGACACAGAGACACACTAACTAAACTAATAGTGAAGACACACAGAGACACACTAACTAAACTAATAGTGAAGACACAGAGACACACTAACTAAACTAATAGTGAAGACACAGAGACACACTAACTAAACTAATAGTGAAGACACAGAGACACACTAACTAAACTAATAGTGAAGACACACAGAGACACACTAACTAAACTAATAGTGAAGACACAGAGACACACTAACTAAACTAATAGTGAAGACACAGAGACACACTAACTAAACTAATAGTGAAGACACACTAACTAAACTAATAGTGAAGACAGAGACACACTAACTAAACTAATAGTGAAGACACACTAACTAATAGTGAAGACACACAGAGACACACTAACTAAACTAATAGTGAAGACACAGAGACACACTAACTAAACTAATAGTGAAGACACAGAGACACACTAACTAAACTAATAGTGAAGACACACTAACTAATAGTGAAGACACACAGAGACACACTACCTAAACTAATAGTGAAGACAGAGACACACTAACTAATAGTGAAGACACACAGAGACACACTAACTAAACTAATAGTGAAGACACAGGGACACACTAACTAAACTAATAGTGAAGACACACAGAGACACACTAACTAAACTAATAGTGAAGACACACTAACTAATAGTAAAGACACAGAGACACACTAACTAAACTAATAGTGAAGACACACTAACTAATAGTGAAGACACACAGAGACACACTAACTAAACTAATAGTGAAGACACAGAGACACACTAACTAAACTAATAGTGAAGACAGAGAGACACACTAACTAAACTAATAGTGAAGACACACTAACTAATAGTGAAGACACACAGAGACACACTAACTAAACTAATAGTGAAGACAGAGACACACTAACTAAACTAATAGTGAAGACACACAGAGACACACTAACTAAACTAAATGTGAAGACACAGAGACACACTAACTAAACTAATAGTGAAGACACAGAGACACACTAACTAAACAAATAGTGAACACACAGAGACACACTAACTATACTAATAGTGAAAACACACAGAGACACACTAACTAAACTAATAGTGAAGACACACAGAGACACACTAACTAAACTAATAGTGAAGACACAGAGAGACACACTAACTAAACTAATAGTGAAGACACACAGAGACACACTAACTAAACTAATAGTGAAGACACAGAGACACACTAACTAATAGTGAAGACACAGAGACACACTAACTAAATTAATAGTGAAGACACACAGAGACACACTAACTAAACTAATAGTGAAGACACAGAGACACACTAACTAAACTAATAGTGAAGACACAGAGACACACTAACTAATAGTGAAGACACAGAGACACACTAACTAAATTAATAGTGAAGACACACAGAGACACACTAACTAAACTAATAGTGAAGACACAGAGACACACTAACTAAATTAATAGTGAAGACACACAGAGACACACTAACTAAACTAATAGTGAAGACACAGAGACACACTAACTAAACTAATAGTGAAGACACAGAGACACACTAACTAATAGTGAAGACACAGAGACACACTAACTAAATTAATAGTGAAGACACAGAGACACACTAACTAATAGTGAAGACACAGAGACACACTAACTAAATTAATAGTGAAGACACACTAACTAATAGTGAAGACACAGAGACACACTAACTAAACTAATAGTGAAGACACAGAGACACACTAACTAATAGTGAAGACACAGAGACACACTAACTAAACTAATAGTGAAGACACAGAGACACACTAACTAATAGTGAAGACACAGAGACACACTAACTAAACTAATAGTGAAGACACAGAGACACACTAACTAATAGTGAAGACACAGAGACACACTAACTAAATTAATAGTGAAGACACACAGAGACACACTAACTAAATTAATAGTGAAGACACACAGAGACACACTAACTAAACTAATAGTGAAGACACAGAGACACACTAACTAAACTAATAGTGAAGACACAGAGACACACTAACTAAACTAATAGTGAAGACACAGAGACACACTAACTAATAGTGAAGACACACAGAGACACACTAACTAAACTAATAGTGAAGACACAGAGACACACTAACTAATAGTGAAGACACAGAGACACACTAACTAAATTAATAGTGAAGACACACAGAGACACACTAACTAAACTAATAGTGAAGACACAGAGACACACTAACTAAACTAATAGTGAAGACACAGAGACACACTAACTAAACTAATAGTGAAGACACAGAGACACACTAACTAATAGTGAAGACACAGAGACACACTAACTAATAGTGAAGACACAGAGACACACTAACTAAATTAATAGTGAAGACACAGAGACACACTAACTAAACTAATAGTGAAGACACAGAGACACACTAACTAAACTAATAGTGAAGACACAGAGACACACTAACTAAACTAATAGTGAAGACACACTAACTAATAGTGAAGACACACTAACTAAACTAATAGTGAAGACACACTAACTAAACTAATAGTGAAGACACACAGAGACACACTAACTAAACTAATAGTGAAGACACAGAGAGACACACTAACTAAACTAATAGTGAAGACACACAGAGACACACTAACTAAACTAATAGTGAAGACACACAGAGACACACTAACTAAACTAATAGTGAAGACACAGAGACACACTAACTAAACTAATAGTGAAGACACACAGAGACACACTAACTAAACTAATAGTGAAGACACAGAGACACACTAACTAAACTAATAGTGAAGACACACAGAGACACACTAACTAAACTAATAGTGAAGACACAGAGACACACTAACTAAACTAATAGTGAAGACACACAGAGACACACTAACTAAACTAATAGTGAAGACACACAGAGACACACTAACTAAACTAATAGTGAAGACACACAGAGACACACTAACTAAACTAATCGTGAAGACACACTAACTAAACTAATAGTGAAGACACACAGAGACACACTAACTAAACTAATAGTGAAGACACACAGAGACACACTAACTAAACTAATAGTGAAGACACAGAGACACACTAACTAAACTAATAGTGAAGACACAGAGACACACTAACTAAACTAATAGTGAAGACACACAGAGACACACTAACTAAACTAATAGTGAAGACACAGAGACACACTAACTAAACTAATAGTGAAGACACACAGAGACACACTAACTAAACTAATAGTGAAGACACAGAGACACACTAACTAAACTAATAGTGAAGACACAGAGACACACTAACTAAACTAATAGTGAAGACACAGAGACACACTAACTAAACTAATAGTGAAGACACAGAGACACACTAACTAAACTAATAGTGAAGACACAGAGACACACTAACTAAACTAATAGTGAACACACAGAGACACACTAACTAAACTAATAGTGAAGACACACTAACTAATAGTGAAGACACAGAGACACACTAACTAAATTAATAGTGAAGACACAGAGACACACTAACTAAACTAATAGTGAAGACACAGAGACACACTAACTAAATTAATAGTGAAGACACAGAGACACACTAACTAAACTAATAGTGAAGACACACTAACTAAATTAATAGTGAAGACACACTAACTAAACTAATAGTGAAGACACAGAGACACACTAACTAAACTAATAGTGAAGACACAGAGACACACTAACTAAACTAATAGTGAACACACAGAGACACACTAACTAAACTAATAGTGAAGACACACTAACTAATAGTGAAGACACAGAGACACACTAACTAAATTAATAGTGAAGACACAGAGACACACTAACTAAACTAATAGTGAAGACACAGAGACACACTAACTAAATTAATAGTGAAGACACAGAGACACACTAACTAAACTAATAGTGAAGACACACTAACTAAATTAATAGTGAAGACACACAGAGACACACTAGATTCAGATAGTTTAGTTTTTTTCTGAAAAGCAGGATTTTCTATACAGATGTGGGATCTTAATTTGAGCCAGTTTGCTACTGCAGGGAAAAATATACTGCAGCAACAGGAAATGTAAATGATTATGTGGATTAAAGTTAAAGTTCTCCTGCAACAGGGCGATCAAATTAAGATCCTACATATGTAGGCTGACGAGAACACATACAGCAGTACCTGGAGTAATGGACTTCACCATTAGTACGATAGTCACCGGGAAGCACAGTGTGACTGACAGGTTAATGGAATGAACCAGCAGCCCAACACGTTCACTGAAGCAGCCCTGGAGGGACAGAAGACCTGCACGTTAAGGCATAGCCGCGGGAAGCAGAGGTGTGGGGGGGCTGCAGCACCCCCTGACAAATCACAATATATTTATAGATTTTAAATCATTAAATAAAAATCACAAAAGTAGTGCACTTGGCCTTTAATAGTCCTGTATCAGCGGACTGATATAGCCGTCTGCAGCGCAGGCAAAACTTTTTTTCTAACACTAATAGCAAAACTGGTAAGTACATCAGAATGAAACTCACCACTGAGAGCCTTCGTTCTGTGTACAAAGCTGCCACAATAAACACGTTGGACACTGGAAGGAAAGACGAGACAAATGATGGCAGTTATCAAAGACATGTTACCAAACAAACACACGACAAGCATCGTGAGTTAACATATACATGATGATAAAATAAGACCTTATGTTGTTCCTCCCTACAGTACTGTGGGGGGTGGGGGGGGTCCACCACTGCCCTGTTAAGATAAACCTGCTGTCACAGCATCAGCTTCTGGGACAAATGAGGCAGCACAAACACAGCATATGTGTTGCATAGACCACCTGCTACTACTGCACTGTTACTGTCCTACTGCAGGACTGGCAGGGGAGCTCTGCAGTGGAGAGGAAACACACACTTAAGCAAACACAAACACACACACACGCATGAGAACAGACACAAACACACATGCGTATGTATGAGCATGCACACACGAACATGTGTGTATGCACACACAGAAAGAAATGAAAGGCTCAACTATTTTGAATCGTGGGATTATCTAACTAGCTGCAGGGCTGCCTCTCGCTCCAAACCATATCATGTGACCTGGTCTTTGGAATAATGTTTTTCTGCTGTGTTTTGAAGGATACATCATAGAATCAATTCTAAAGGCCTACAGTATTCAAAATGTCAAAGGCCTGATGGAATAGGTTGAGGTGGACTTTTATGGAAACCAACCTTCAATAAAACAGAGAATAAAATACAATAGCCTTCTCTCTCTAACGCCTTGGCAACTTCTGTGGAAACCAACCTTCAATAAAACAGAATAAAATACAGTAGGTGTCTCTCTCTAACGCCTTGGCAACTTCTGTGGAAACCAACCTTCAATAAAACAGAGAATAAAATACAATAGCCTTCTCTCTCTAACGCCTTGGCAACTTCTGTGGAAACCAACCTTCAATAAAACAGAGAATAAAATACAGTAGCCTTCTCTCTCTAACGCCTTGGCAACTTCTGTGGAAACCAACCTTCAATAAAACAGAATAAAATACAGTAGGTGTCTCTCTCTAACGCCTTGGCAACTTCTGTGGAAACCAACCTTCAATAAAACAGAGAATAAAATACAGTAGCCTTCTCTCTCTAACGCCTTGGCAACTTCTGTGGAAACCAACCTTCAATAAAACAGAGAATAAAATACAGTAGCCTTCTCTCTCTAACGCCTTGGCAACTTCTGTGGAAACCAACCTTCAATAAAACAGAGAATAAAATACAATAGCCTTCTCTCTCTAACGCCTTGGCAACTTCTGTGGAAACCAACCTTCAATAAACAGAGAATAAAATACAATAGCCTTCTCTCTCTAACGCCTTGGCAACTTCTGTGGAAACCAACCTTCAATAAAACAGAGAATAAAATACAGTAGGTGTCTGTCTCTAACGCCTTGGCAACTTCTGTGGAAACCAACCTTCAATAAAACAGAATAAAATACAGTAGGTGTCTGTCTCTAACGCCTTGGCAACTTCTGTGGAAACCAACCTTCAATAAAACAGAGAATAAAATACAGTAGGTGTCTGTCTCTAACGCCTTGGCAACTTCTGTGGAAACCAACCTTCAATAAAACAGAGAATAAAATACAATAGCCTTCTCTCTCTAACGCCTTGGCAACTTCTGTGGAAACCAACCTTCAATAAAACAGAGAATAAAATACAGTAGCCTTCTCTCTCTAACGCCTTGGCAACTTCTGTGGAAACCAACCTTCAATAAAACAGAGAATAAAATACAGTAGGTGTCTGTCTCTAACGCCTTGGCAACTTCTGTGGAAACCAACCTTCAATAAAACAGAATAAAATACAATAGCCTTCTCTCTCTAACGCCTTGGCAACTTCTGTGGAAACCAACCTTCAATAAAACAGAGAATAAAATACAGTAGGTGTCTGTCTCTAACGCCTTGGCAACTTCTGTGGAAACCAACCTTCAATAAAACAGAATAAAATACAGTAGGTGTCTGTCTCTAACGCCTTGGCAACTTCTGTGGAAACCAACCTTCAATAAAACAGAGAATAAAATACAGTAGGTGTCTGTCTCTAACGCCTTGGCAATTTCTGTGGAAACCAACCTTCAATAAAACAGAGAATAAAATACAGTAGGTGTCTGTCTCTAATGCCTTGGCAACTTCTGTGGAAACCAACCTTCAATAAAACAGAGAATAAAATACAATAGCCTTCTCTCTCTAACGCCTTGGCAACTTCTGTGGAAACCAACCTTCAATAAAACAGAGAAGAAAATACAGTAGGTGTCTGTCTCTAATGCCTTGGCAACTTCTGTGGAAACCAACCTTCAATAAAACAGAATAAAATACAGTAAGTGTCTGTCTCTAATGCCTTGGCACTATCTGTGCCTGGCTCACAATCAGAACAAGTGCTTGAGCTTAACTGATACTACAGCCAATAAAACAGACACTGGATCACGCCTCAATGACTACAAGTGTTAATAAAATAAATATGCTGCAATGCATAAAAAAACAGTGCCTTCTGAGGGCGTCTTTGTCTGCTATGCCCCAGTACTGTACAGTACTGTATAGGGAGTATCTTGTCCCATAGTCCTTCTCTCAGTACTGTACTGTATAGGGAGTATCTTGTCCCATAGTCCTTCTCTCTGTACTGTATAGGGAGTCCCTTGTCCCATAGTCCTTCTCTCTGTACTGTATAGGGAGTATCTTGTCCCATAGTCCTTCTCTCTGTACAGTACTGTATAGGGAGTATCTTGTCCCATAGTCCTTCTCTCTGTACAGTACTGTATAGGGAGTATCTTGTCCCATAGTCCTTCTCTCTGTACTGTACTGTATAGGGAGTATCTTGTCCCATAGTCCTTCTCTCTGTACTGTACTGTATAGGGAGTATCTTGTCCCATAGTCCTTCTCTCTGTACTGTATAGGGAGTATCTTGTCCCATAGTCCTTCTCTCTGTACTGTACTGTATAGGGAGTATCTTGTCCCATAGTCCTTCTCTCTGTACAGTACTGTATAGGGAGTATCTTGTCCCATAGTCCTTCTCTCTGTACTGTACTGTATAGGGAGTATCTTGTCCCATAGTCCTTCTCTCTGTACTGTACTGTATAGGGAGTATCTTGTCCCATAGTCCTTCTCTCTGTACTGTACTGTATAGGGAGTATCTTGTCCCATAGTCCTTCTCTCTGTACTGTATAGGGAGTATCTTGTCCCATAGTCCTTCTCTCTGTACTGTACTGTATAGGGAGTATCTTGTCCCATAGTCCTTCTCTCTGTACAGTACTGTATAGGGAGTCCCTTGTCCCATAGTCCTTCTCTCTGTACTGTACTGTATAGGGAGTATCTTGTCCCATAGTCCTTCTCTCTGTACTGTATAGGGAGTCCCTTGTCCCATAGTCCTTCTCTCTGTACTGTACAGTACTGTATAGGGAGTATCTTGTCCCATAGTCCTTCTCTCTGTACTGTACAGTACTGTATAGGGAGTATCTTGTCCCATAGTCCTTCTCTCTGTACTGTATAGGGAGTATCTTGTCCCATAGTCCTTCTCTCTGTACTGTACTGTATAGGGAGTATCTTGTCCCATAGTCCTTCTCTCTGTACTGTATAGGGAGTATCTTGTCCCATAGTCCTTCTCTCTGTACTGTACTGTATAGGGAGTATCTTGTCCCATAGTCCTTCTCTCTGTACTGTATAGGGAGTATCTTGTCCCATAGTCCTTCTCTCTGTACTGTACTGTATAGGGAGTATCTTGTCCCATAGTCCTTCTCTCTGTACTGTATAGGGAGTATCTTGTCCCATAGTCCTTCTCTCAGTACTGTACTGTATAGGGAGTATCTTGTCCCATAGTCCTTCTCTCAGTACTGTATAGGGAGTATCTTGTCCCATAGTCCTTCTCTCTGTACTGTATAGGGAGTCCCTTGTCCCATAGTCCTTCTCTCAGTACTGTAGGCCCATAACATTGGCCAGGGGGATGGTCCTCAGGAGAAGGCAGCAACAGGACAGCCTGTAATGACTTGTGTGTAGGGGGAGTGATAGTGTGTAAGGTGTGTAAGGGGGAGTGATCAAGTGTGTAGGGTCTGGGGAATGATAGTGATAGTGTGTTGGGAGAGTGATCTAGTGCGTACGGGGAGTGAGGGGTAATATCCAGAAGGGCCCTAAATGACATGCTAGAGCAGAGTAAAGTCCTCATACCGATAACAAGGCACGCTGCAGGCATGTTGTAGGGGTCCTTTATGAATAGAGAAACCACTTGTATTGGGTCCACTAGAATGCCATACCTAGAAAAACAGAACACTGTGGTTAGACACTCACAGCTCAGCTGAATCAAACCACAGTCTGATTTTATATCTCCTGTGTTTTTGTTCTACCTTGTTATATTTAGTATTACATTGTTATTTATTATTGCATTGTTGGGATTAGAGCTTGCAAGAAAGACATTGCACTGTACTTGTGCATGTGACATTAAAACTGAACTTGAAATATTTCAGCCTTTCAGTTATCAGAATGCTGCGAGTGTAAGAGTGATGCAGCATGTTTGAGTGAATCAGGCACAGAACCTCCTATCTCACTTCACAGTAATACATGACAATGTACCCTCCTTGCACGTCTTGACCACAGTATGCCTTTAGTAAGCAATGCCCTATAGGCTGTTACTGAGCTGGGCATCTGTGGACAGTCAGGAGGCATGGCGCTTGCAGTAGCGTACAGGACAGCATATGGTCTTAGCAGTGAAGGGGCCCTACATCTCATTCTCTGAAAACGGGGCCTTTACTTGGAACAGTCAAATGACAGCCACTAGACTACACTCTCCTTTCCTCCTCTTCTCTTATGGCTCCTCATAACATTCTGTACTTACTTTAAAAGGTTTTCCAAGAACAGACGGGCATTGCTTAAGACCTACAACAAAAGAGGGCTTGTAAATTCATTGCATCCTTGAAAATACAGTTTGTTTCACTTGGTAGAAGCATACATTCATCATATGATTAAATTACAGTGTCTCTTCTCCACTGTAGTTTCAACTTTTATTAGTTGTATATACGTGATACACATGGTATATATCGTCAAATGAAATGCTTACTTGCAGGTTCCTTTTTGACAACGCAACAATAAGAAATAATAACAATTAAGAATACAAACAAAGTAAATGTCTCAGAGTAAAATGTTAAGCATAATAATACAGGAAGGCACAATTTATAGTTCAATATCTACACATGTTTTGGGGAAGGAGGGATTGGGGGAGAGTGTGGGGGAAAAGTGTTTAAATGATGAGGTATTTAGCAATCATAATGAGAGTATTACGCAGGGTGGAGCAGGTGAACCCAAGTGCAGACTCAGACGAGGAGACAGGAATAAGGTAACCAAGGTATTTATTGAAAAGCGGGGAGAGCGGAGAGAAAAGCAGCGTCCGGCTGGGGAAAACAGGCAACACAGGATAACAAGATCTACGCAGGAACAAACGGCTTGAAATGCAGACTGACTGAGCAGAGGCTACGAGCAGAGAGCAGAGAGTTCTGATTATGGAACAGGCTGCAGCTGGTGGGGATCTGCTCTGACTCCAGCACACCTGCCTCCACTCCCACAATCAGATACACCCACACAGAGAGAGAGAGGGAGAGAGCACTGGGGGAGTGGCGGCAGGTTAGGGAGACACAGGATGAGAAGTAGACAAGGGCAGATGTAACAAAGAGTCTGGTAGCAACAGTTGTGATGTGTGTGTAGCATGAATGTATGAGGGTGTGTGTGGATGAGTTTACATGTATATCTGTGTAGGTGTGAGTGAGTGCATGTGTGCTAAGGTGCAGTATTTATTTTCCATTGTAGATGCATCTAACTCCATAAGAGAACCGGAGAAAACTCCATAAGAGAACCGGAGAAAACTATAAGAGAACCGGAGAAAACTCCATAAGAGAACCGGAGGAAACTCCATAAGAGAACCGGAGGGAACTCCATAAGAAAACCGGAGGAAACTCCATTAGAGAACCGGAGGGAACTCCTTAAGAAAACCTGAGGAAACTCCATAAGAGAACCGGAGGAAACTCCTTAAGAAAACCTGAGGAATCTCCATTAGAGAACCGGAGGAAACTCCTTAAGAAAACCTGAGGAATCTCCATTAGAGAACCGGAGAAAACTCCATTAGAGAACCGGAGGAAACTCCATAAGAGAACCGGAGGAAACTCCATAAGAGAACCGGAGGAAACTCCATTAAAGAACCGGAGGAAACTCCATAAGAAAACCGGAGAAAACTCCATAAGAGAACCGGAGGAAACTCTATAAGAAAACTAGGAAAAAACTCCATAAGAGAACCAGAGGAAACTCCATTAGAGAACCGGAGGGAACTCCATTAGAGAACCGGAGGAAACTCCATTAGAGAACCGGAGGAAACTCCATTAGAGAACCGGAGGGAACTCCATAAGAGAACGGGGGGGAACTCCATAAGATAACCGGAGGAAATTCCATTAGAGAACCGGAGGAAACTCCATTAGAGAACCGGAGGAAACTCCATAAGAGAACCAGAGGAAACTCCATTAGAGAACAGGAGGAAACTCCATTAGAGAACAGGAGGAAACTCCATTAGAGATCCGGAGGAAACTCCTTAAGAAAACCTGAGGAATCTCCATTAGAGAACCGGAGGAAACTCCATAAGAGAACTGGAGGAAACTCCATAAGAGAACTGGAGGAAACTCCATAAGAGAACTGGAGGAAACTCCATTAGAGAACTGGAGGAAACTCCATAAGAGAACTGGAGGAAACTCCATAAGAGAACTGGAGGAAACTCCATAAGAGAACCGGAGGAAACTCCATAAGAGTACCGGAGGAAACTCCATAAGAGTACCGGAGGAAACTCCATAAGAGTACCGGAGGAAACTCCATAAGAGAACTGGAGGAAACTCCATTAGTGAACCGGAGGAAACTCCATATCAAGGGGACCAAAGGCCACGCAATATACCTCAGTAAACTCTTAATGAGCGGTAGACTGTAACACGTTACACTATACCTCAGGAAACCCTTTAAGGCAGTAGACTGTAACATTTTACACTATACCTCAGGAAACCCTTTAAGGCAGTAGACTGTAACACGTTACACTATACCTCAGGAAACCCTTTAAGTGCAGTTTGGTTTAGTTCATTTCTATGCACTAGACAGGGCGAAGGACGTCAGAGATGGCTGTTAAATTTATTGCACATTGTGCAGTGATGGGCAGCTAAAAAGTCCACATAGGTAGCTAAAACGAAGGATTAAATTGAAACTTCAGCTGGAGAAAACTCTAACTTGGTTGCTGAGGTGAAGGATTAAATTGAAGCCTTAGTGGGGATGGAAACTCCATCAGTACTCGTTGCTATGAGCTGAATGACACAGTTGCTAGGGTGAAAACTGTGGTTGAAGTTATTGCATTTTCATTGTCGATTTCGTGGCACTTGCCTATGAATCATATTATTATGAACAGTACTGACGTCAAACGGAAGAACCAAGGACACGGGTGGTTCCTAATGTTGTGAGATTCTCGCTAGTGTTTACAGAACAACTGGTTCTGAGAGATTAGGATCAGGACCTGCAGTTGTAACAGTAAGCAACTGTAACAAAATGGATGACTGCAGTGCAGCCGTTATTATGAGCACATGTTGCAATGATTGCTAAGGCATACTAATATTAAAGTGTGTATACTTATTTATAATGTATGTAGTTCTGTCTAAAGTATGGCATCTTTAAAGCTATTGTTTTATTTGTATTTTTATTTGTATTTTTTTTTCTAGTTGAGTATATTATTTATATTGCTTTGGGTTGTCTTGTCTGTGTGTGTGTGTGTGTGTGTGTGTGTGTGTGTAAAACTTAATAAACAGAGTTTAAAAAAAAATGTATGTAGTTCTGTACCTGTCTATTATTTACATGTTGTATTTTTTTAAGTGTCTATTAATGTCATGTATTGTCATTTGATGTAGTCCTGTCCTTCAGCTGTAGTGGTCTATTAATGTAATGTATTGTCATTTGATGTAGTCCTGTCCTTCAGCTGTAGTGGTCTATTAATGTCATGTATTGTCATTTGATGTAGTCCTGTCCTTCAGCTGTAGTGGTCTATTAATGTCATGTATTGTCATTTGATGTAGTCCTGTCCTTCAGCTGTAGTGGTCTATTAATGTCATGTATTGTCATTTGATGTAGTCCTGTCCTTCAGCTGTAATGGTCTATTAATGTCATGTATTGTCATTTGATGTAGTTCTGTCCTTCAGCTGTAATGGTCTATTAATGTCATGTATTGTCATTTGATGTAGTCCTGTCCTTCAGCTGTAGTGGTCTATTAATGTCATGTATTGTCATTTGATGTAGTTCTGTCCTTCAGCTGTAATGGTCTATTAATGTCATGTATTGTCATTTGATGTAGTCCTGTCCTTCAGCTGTAGTGGTCTATTAATGTAATGTATTGTCATTTTATGTAGTTCTGTCCTTCAGCTGTAATGGTCTATTAATGTAATGTATTGTCATTTGATGTAGTCCTGTCCTTCAGCTGTAGTGGTCTATTAATGTAATGTATTGTCATTTGATGTAGTCCTGTCCTTCAGCTGTAGTGGTCTATTAATGTAATGTATTGTCATTTGATGTAGTCCTGTCCTTCAGCTGTAGTGGTCTATTAATGTAATGTATTGTCATTTGATGTAGTCCTGTCCTTCAGCTGTAATGGTCTATTAATGTAATGTATTGTCATTTGATGTAGTCCTGTCCTTCAGCTGTAGTGGTCTATTAATGTCATGTATTGTCATTTGATGTAGTCCTGTCCTTCAGCTGTAGTGGTCTATTAATGTCATGTATTGTCATTTGATGTAGTCCTGTCCTTCAGCTGTAATGGTCTATTAATGTCATGTATTGTCATTTGATGTAGTCCTGTCCTTCAGCTGTAGTGGTCTATTAATGTCATGTATTGTCATTTGATGTAGTCCTGTCCTTCAGCTGTAATGGTCTATTAATGTCATGTATTGTCATTTGATGTAGTTCTGTCCTTCAGCTGTAGTGGTCTATTGATGTCATGTATTGTCATTTGATGTAGTTCTGTCCTTCAGCTGTAATGGTCTATTAATGTCATGTATTGTCATTTGATGTAGTCCTGTCCTTCAGCTGTAGTGGTCTATTAATGTAATGTATTGTCATTTGATGTAGTTCTGTCCTTCAGCTGTAATGGTCTATTAATGTCATGTATTGTCATTTGATGTAGTCCTGTCCTTCAGCTGTAGTGGTCTATTAATGTCATGTATTGTCATTTGATGTAGTCCTGTCCTTCAGCTGTAGTGGTCTATTAATGTAATGTATTGTCATTTGATGTAGTTCTGTCCTTCAGCTGTAGTGGTCTATTAATGTCATGTATTGTCATTTGATGTAGTCCTGTCCTTCAGCTGTAATGGTCTATTAATGTCATGTATTGTCATTTGATGTAGTCCTGTCCTTCAGCTGTAGTGGTCTATTAATGTAATGTATTGTCATTTGATGTAGTCCTGTCCTTCAGCTGTAGTGGTCTATTAATGTAATGTATTGTCATTTGATGTAGTCCTGTCCTTCAGCTGTAGTGGTCTATTAATGTAATGTATTGTCATTTGATGTAGTTCTGTCCTTCAGCTGTAGTGGTCTATTAATGTCATGTATTGTCATTTGATGTAGTCCTATCTTTCAGCTGTAATGGTCTATTAATGTCCTGTGTAGTCCTTCAGCTGTAGTGGTCTATTAATGTAATGTATTTGATGTAGTCAGCTTTGATGTAATGTATTGTCATTTGATGTAGTTCTGTCCTTCAGCTGTAGTCTATTGATGTCTATTGTCATTTGATGTAGTCCTGTCCTTCAGCTGTAGTGGTCTATTAATGTCATGTATTGTCATTTGATGTAGTCCTGTCCTTCAGCTGTAATGGTCTATTAATGTAATGTATTGTCATTTGATGTAGTCCTGTCCTTCAGCTGTAATGGTCTATTAATGTAATGTATTGTCATTTGATGTAGTCCTGTCCTTCAGCTGTAGTGGTCATTTGATGTATTTGTGTAGTTGTCCTGTCCTTCAGCTGTCCTTCAGCTGTAATGGTCTATTAATGTCATGTATTGTCATTTGATGTAGTCCTGTCCTTCAGCTGTAGTGGTCTATTAATGTCATGTATTGTCATTTGATGTAGTCCTGTCCTTCAGCTGTAGTGGTCTATTAATGTCATGTATTGTCATTTGATGTAGTCCTGTCCTTCAGCTGTAGTGGTCTATTAATGTCATGTATTGTCATTTGATGTAGTCCTGTCCTTCAGCTGTAATGGTCTATTAATGTCATGTATTGTCATTTGATGTAGTCCTGTCCTTCAGCTGTAGTGGTCTATTAATGTCATGTATTGTCATTTGATGTAGTCCTGTCATTCAGCTGTAATGGTCTATTAATGTCATGTATTGTCATTTGATGTAGTCCTGTCCTTCAGCTGTAGTGGTCTATTAATGTAATGTATTGTCATTTGATGTAGTCCTGTCCTTCAGCTGTAATGGTCTATTAATGTAATGTATTGTCATTTGATGTAGTCCTGTCCTTCAGCTGTAGTGGTCTATTAATGTAATGTATTGTCATTTGATGTAGTTCTGTCCTTCAGCTGTAGTGGTCTATTAATGTCATGTATTGTCATTTGATGTAGTCCTGTCCTTCAGCTGTAGTGGTCTATTAATGTAATGTATTGTCATTTGATGTAGTCCTGTCCTTCAGCTGTAGTGGTCTATTAATGTAATGTATTGTCATTTGATGTAGTCCTGTCCTTCAGCTGTAGTGGTCTATTAATGTAATGTATTGTCATTTGATGTAGTCCTGTCCTTCAGCTGTAGTGGTCTATTAATGTAATGTATTGTCATTTGATGTAGTCCTGTCCTTCAGCTGTAATGGTCTATTAATGTAATGTATTGTCATTTGATGTAGTCCTGTCCTTCAGCTGTAATGGTCTATTAATGTCATGTATTGTCATTTGATGTAGTCCTGTCCTTCAGCTGTAGTGGTCTATTAATGTCATGTATTGTCATTTGATGTAGTCCTGTCCTTCAGCTGTAGTGGTCTATTAATGTCATGTATTGTCATTTGATGTAGTCCTGTCCTTCAGCTGTAATGGTCTATTAATGTCATGTATTGTCATTTGATGTAGTCCTGTCCTTCAGCTGTAGTGGTCTATTAATGTAATGTATTGTCATTTGATGTAGTCCTGTCCTTCAGCTGTAATGGTCTATTAATGTCATGTATTGTCATTTGATGTAGTCCTGTCCTTCAGCTGTAGTGGTCTATTAATGTCATGTATTGTCATTTGATGTAGTCCTGTCCTTCAGCTGTAGTGGTCTATTAATGTAATGTATTGTCATTTGATGTAGTCCTGTCCTTCAGCTGTAATGGTCTATTAATGTAATGTATTGTCATTTGATGTAGTTCTGTCCTTCAGCTGTAGTGGTCTATTAATGTAATGTATTGTCATTTGATGTAGTCCTGTCCTTCAGCTGTAATGGTCTATTAATGTAATGTATTGTCATTTGATGTAGTTCTGTCCTTCAGCTGTAGTGGTCTATTAATGTCATGTATTGTCATTTGATGTAGTCCTGTCCTTCAGCTGTAGTGGTCTATTAATGTCATGTATTGTCATTTGATGTAGTCCTGTCCTTCAGCTGTAGTGGTCTATTAATGTAATGTATTGTCATTTGATGTAGTCCTGTCCTTCAGCTGTAGTGGTCTATTAATGTAATGTATTGTCATTTGATGTAGTCCTGTCCTTCAGCTGTAGTGGTCTATTAATGTCATGTATTGTCATTTGATGTAGTCCTGTCCTTCAGCTGTAGTGGTCTATTAATGTAATGTATTGTCATTTGATGTAGTCCTGTCCTTCAGCTGTAGTGGTCTATTAATGTCATGTATTGTCATTTGATGTAGTCCTGTCCTTCAGCTGTAGTGGTCTATTAATGTCATGTATTGTCATTTGATGTAGTCCTGTCCTTCAGCTGTAGTGGTCTATTAATGTCATGTATTGTCATTTGATGTAGTCCTGTCCTTCAGCTGTAGTGGTCTATTAATGTCATGTATTGTCATTTGATGTAGTCCTGTCCTTCAGCTGTAGTGGTCTATTAATGTAATGTATTGTCATTTGATGTAGTCCTGTCCTTCAGCTGTAATGGTCTATTAATGTAATGTATTGTCATTTGATGTAGTCCTGTCCTTCAGCTGTAGTGGTCTATTAATGTCATGTATTGTCATTTGATGTAGTCCTGTCCTTCAGCTGTAGTGGTCTATTAATGTCATGTATTGTCATTTGATGTAGTCCTGTCCTTCAGCTGTAGTGGTCTATTAATGTCATGTATTGTCATTTGATGTAGTCCTGTCCTTCAGCTGTAATGGTCTATTAATGTCATGTATTGTCATTTGATGTAGTCCTGTCCTTCAGCTGTAATGGTCTATTAATGTAATGTATTGTCATTTGATGTAGTCCTGTCCTTCAGCTGTAATGGTCTATTAATGTCATGTATTGTCATTTGATGTAGTCCTGTCCTTCAGCTGTAGTGGTCTATTAATGTCATGTATTGTCATTTGATGTAGTTCTGTCCTTCAGCTGTAATGGTCTATTAATGTAATGTATTGTCATTTGATGTAGTCCTGTCCTTCAGCTGTAGTGGTCTATTAATGTAATGTATTGTCATTTGATGTAGTCCTGTCCTTCAGCTGTAGTGGTCTATTAATGTAATGTATTGTCATTTGATGTAGTCCTGTCCTTCAGCTGTAGTGGTCTATTAATGTAATGTATTGTCATTTGATGTAGTCCTGTCCTTCAGCTGTCAGCTGTAGTGGTCTATTAATGTAATGTATTGTCATTTGATGTAGTTCTGTCCTTCAGCTGTAATGGTCTATTAATGTAATGTATTGTCATTTGATGTAGTCCTGTCCTTCAGCTGTAGTGGTCTATTAATGTAATGTATTGTCATTTGATGTAGTCCTGTCCTTCAGCTGTAGTGGTCTATTAATGTAATGTATTGTCATTTGATGTAGTCCTGTCCTTCAGCTGTAGTGGTCTATTAATGTAATGTATTGTCATTTGATGTAGTCCTGTCCTTCAGCTGTAATGGTCTATTAATGTAATGTATTGTCATTTGATGTAGTCCTGTCCTTCAGCTGTAATGGTCTATTAATGTCATGTATTGTCATTTGATGTAGTCCTGTCCTTCAGCTGTAGTGGTCTATTAATGTCATGTATTGTCATTTGATGTAGTCCTGTCCTTCAGCTGTAGTGGTCTATTAATGTCATGTATTGTCATTTGATGTAGTCCTGTCCTTCAGCTGTAATGGTCTATTAATGTCATGTATTGTCATTTGATGTAGTCCTGTCCTTCAGCTGTAGTGGTCTATTAATGTAATGTATTGTCATTTGATGTAGTCCTGTCCTTCAGCTGTAATGGTCTATTAATGTCATGTATTGTCATTTGATGTAGTCCTGTCCTTCAGCTGTAATGGTCTATTAATGTAATGTATTGTCATTTGATGTAGTCCTGTCCTTCAGCTGTAGTGGTCTATTAATGTAATGTATTGTCATTTGATGTAGTTCTGTCCTTCAGCTGTAGTGGTCTATTAATGTCATGTATTGTCATTTGATGTAGTCCTGTCCTTCAGCTGTAATGGTCTATTAATGTCATGTATTGTCATTTGATGTAGTCCTGTCCTTCAGCTGTAATGGTCTATTGATGTCATGTATTGTCATTTGATGTAGTCCTGTCCTTCAGCTGTAGTGGTCTATTAATGTAATGTATTGTCATTTGATGTAGTCCTGTCCTTCAGCTGTAATGGTCTATTAATGTAATGTATTGTCATTTGATGTAGTCCTGTCCTTCAGCTGTAGTGGTCTATTAATGTCATGTATTGTCATTTGATGTAGTCCTGTCCTTCAGCTGTAATGGTCTATTAATGTCATGTATTGTCATTTGATGTAGTCCTGTCCTTCAGCTGTAATGGTCTATTAATGTAATGTATTGTCATTTGATGTAGTCCTGTCCTTCAGCTGTAATGGTCTATTAATGTCATGTATTGTCATTTGATGTAGTCCTGTCCTTCAGCTGTAGTGGTCTATTAATGTAATGTATTGTCATTTGATGTAGTCCTGTCCTTCAGCTGTAGTGGTCTATTAATGTCATGTATTGTCATTTGATGTAGTCCTGTCCTTCAGCTGTAGTGGTCTATTAATGTAATGTATTGTCATTTGATGTAGTCCTGTCCTTCAGCTGTAATGGTCTATTAATGTCATGTATTGTCATTTGATGTAGTCCTGTCCTTCAGCTGTAGTGGTCTATTAATGTAATGTATTGTCATTTGATGTAGTCCTGTCCTTCAGCTGTAGTGGTCTATTAATGTCATGTATTGTCATTTGATGTAGTCCTGTCCTTCAGCTGTAGTGGTCTATTAATGTAATGTATTGTCATTTGATGTAGTTCTGTCCTTCAGCTGTAGTGGTCTATTAATGTAATGTATTGTCATTTGATGTAGTCCTGTCCTTCAGCTGTAGTGGTCTATTAATGTCATGTATTGTCATTTGATATAGTTCTGTCCTTCAGCTGTAGTGGTCTATTAATGTAATGTATTGTCATTTGATGTAGTCCTGTCCTTCAGCTGTAGTGGTCTATTAATGTCATGTATTGTCATTTGATGTAGTTCTGTCCTTCAGCTGTAGTGGTCTATTAATGTAATGTATTGTCATTTGATGTAGTCCTGTCCTTCAGCTGTAGTGGTCTATTAATGTCATGTATTGTCATTTGATGTAGTCCTGTCCTTCAGCTGTAGTGGTCTATTAATGTAATGTATTGTCATTTGATGTAGTCCTGTCCTTCAGCTGTAGTGGTCTATTAATGTAATGTATTGTCATTTGATGTAGTCCTGTCCTTCAGCTGTAGTGGTCTATTAATGTCATGTATTGTCATTTGATGTAGTCCTGTCCTTCAGCTGTAGTGGTCTATTAATGTAATGTATTGTCATTTGATGTAGTCCTGTCTGTAACGGCTTTCTTCTATCTCCTCTTCTGATGAAGAGGTAGAACAAGGATCGGACCAAAATGCAGCGTGTAGATTGCGATCCATGTTTTAATGAACAAATGTAAAACACGAATCAATACAAATACTACAAAATAAAGAACGTAATGAACGTAACGAAAACCTAAACAGCCTATCTGGTGAAAACACATAGACAGGAACAATCACCCACAAACACACAGTGAAACCCAGGCTACCTAAATATGGTTCCCAATCAGAGACAATGACGAACACCTGCCTCTGACTGAGAACCATATCAGGCTGAACATAGAAATAGACAAACAAGACATGAAACATAGAATACCCACTCAGATCACACCCTGACCAATCAAAACATAGAAAATACAAAGTAAACTATGGTCAGGGCGTGACAGTACCCCCCCCCCAAGGTGCGGACTCCGGCTGCAAAACCTGAACCTATAGGGGAGGGTCTGGGTGGGCATCTGTCCGCGGTGGCGGCTCTGGCGCTGGACGTGGACCCCACTCCATGACAGTTTTAATCCCCCTCCTAAACGTCCCTAAATAGGTTACCCACCACAATGATAACATGGGACAGAGGGACAGCTCGGGACAGAGGTAACTCGGGACAGATGGGTAGCTCAGCACTGAGAGGAAGCTCAGCACTGAGAAGAAGCTCAGCACTGAGAGGAAGCCCAGGCAGGTAGTAGAAACTACCAGAACCTGGCTGGCTGGCGGTTTCAGCAGATCCTGGTCGACTAGCAGATCTGGGAGAATCTGGTCGACTGGCGGATCTGAGAGAATCTGGTCGACTGGCGGATCTGGGAGAATCTGGTCGACTGGCGGATCTGGGAGAATCTGGTCGACTGGCGGATCTGGGAGAATCTGGTCGACTGGCGGATCTGGGAGAATCTGGTCGACTGGCGGATCTGGGAGAATCTGGTCGACTGGCGGATCTAGGAGAATCTGGTCGACTGGCGGATCTGGGAGAATCTGGTCGACTGGCAGATCTGGGAGAATCTGGACGACTGGCAGATCTGAGAGAGTCTGGACGACTGGCAGATCTGGAAGAGTCTGGACGACTGGCAGATCTGGAAGAGTCTGGACGACTGGCAGATCTGGAAGAGTCTGGTCGACTGGCAGATCTGGAAGAGTCTGGTCGACTGGCAGATCTGGAAGAGTCTGGACGACTGGCAGATCTGGAAGAGTCTGGACGACTGGCAGATCTGGAAGAGTCTGGACGACTGGCAGATCTGGAAGAGTCTGGTCGACTGGCAGCTCTGTCTGCTCCATGCTAACTGGCTGCTCCATGCTGACTGGCAGCTCTGGCTGCTCCATGCTGACTGGCTGCTCCATGCTGACTGGCAGCTCTGGCTGCTCCATGCTGACTGGCTGCTCTGGCTGCTCCATGCTGACTGGCTGCTCTGGCTGCTCCATGCTGACTGGCTGCTCCATGCTGACTGGCGGCCCTGGCTGCTCCATGCTGACTGGCGGCCCTGGCTGCTCCATGCTGACTGGCGGCCCTGGCTGCTCCATGCTGACTGGCGGCCCTGGCTGCTCCATGCTGACTGGCGGCCCTGGCTGCTCCATGCTAACTGGCAGCTCTGGCGGCTCCTTGCAGACTGGCAGCTCTGGCGGCTCCTTGCAGACTGGCAGCTTTGGCGGCATCCTGCAGACAGGCAGCTCTGGCGGCTCCTTGCAGACTGGCAGCTCCATGCAGACTGGCAGCTCTATGCAGACTGGCAGTTCCATGCAGACTGGCAGCTCCTTGCAGACTGGCAGCTCCTTGCAGACTGGCAGCTCCTTGCTAACTGGCAGCTCTAAGCTAACTGGCAGCTCTATGCTAACTGGCAGCTCTATGCTAACTGGCAGCTCTGAACAGGCGGGAGACTCCGGCAGCGCTGTAGAGGCGGAAAGCTCTGACAGCGCTAAACAGGCGGGAGACTCCGACAGCGCTGGAGAGGAGGAGGGCTCTGACAGCGCTGGACAGGCGAGGCGCACTGTAGGCCTGATGCGTGGTACTGGCACTGGTGGTACTGGGCCAAGGACACGCACAGGAAGCCTGGTGCGGGGAGCTGCTACCGGAGGGCTGGGGTGTGGAGGTGGTACTGGAAAAACCGGACCGTGCAGGCGCACTGGAGCTCTTGAGCACCGAGCCTGCCCAACCTTACCTGGTTGAATGCTCACGGTCGCCCTGCCAGTGCGGCGAGGTGGAATAGCCCGCACTGGGCTATGCAGGCGAACCGGAGACACCGAGCGCAAGGCTGGTGCCATGTAAGCCGGCCCAAGGAGACGCACTGGGGACCAGCTGCGTAGAGCCGGCTTCATGGCATTAGGCTCGACGCTCAATCTAGCCCGGCAGACACGCGGAGGTGGAATATACCGCACCGGGCTATGCACCCGCACTGGAGACACCGTGCGCACCACTGCATAACACGGTGCCTGTCCGGTCTCTCTAGCCCCCCGGTAAGCACAGGGAGTCTGCTCAGGTCTCCTACCTGGCATAGCCATACTCCCTGTTAGCCCCCCCCCAAGAAATTTTTGGGGCTGCCTCTCAGGCTTCCATCCGCTACGTCGTGCTGCCTCCTCATATCTACGCCTCTCAGCTTTCGCCGCCTCCAGTTCTTCCTTGGGGCGGCGATATTCTCCTGGCTGAGCCCAGGGTCCTCTTCCTTCTAATTCGTCCTCCCATGTCCATACCTCCTCTTTGGGCTGCTCCTGTTGCCTCTTCTCCTGCTGCACCTTTGGGCGGCTACACTCCCCTGGTTTAGCCCAGGGTCCTCTCCCGTCGAGGATTTCCTCCCATGTCCAGAAATCCTTATTGCGCGTCTCCTCGCGCTGCTCCTGCCTGTTGACACGCTGCTTGGTCCTTTTGGGGTGGGTGATTCTGTAACGGCTTTCTTCTATCTCCTCTTCTGATGAAGAGGTAGAACAAGGATCGGACCAAAATGCAGCGTGTAGATTGCGATCCATGTTTTAATGAACAAATGTAAAACACAAATCAATACAAATACTACAAAATAAAGAACGTAATGAACGTAACGAAAACCTAAACAGCCTATCTGGTGAAAACACATAGACAGGAACAATCACCCACAAACACACAGTGAAACCCAGGCTACCTAAATATGGTTCCCAATCAGAGACAATGACGAACACCTGCCTCTGACTGAGAACCATATCAGGCTGAACATAGAAATAGACAAACAAGACATGAAACATAGAATACCCACTCAGATCACACCCTGACCAATCAAAACATAGAAAATACAAAGTAAACTATGGTCAGGGCGTGACACTGTCCTTCAGCTGTAATGGTCTATTAATGTAATGTATTGTCATTTGATGTAGTCCTGTCCTTCAGCTGTAGTGGTCTATTAATGTCATGTATTGTCATTTGATGTAGTCCTGTCCTTCAGCTGTAGTGGTCTATTAATGTCATGTATTGTCATTTGATGTAGTCCTGTCCTTCAGCTGTAGTGGTCTATTAATGTAATGTATTGTCATTTGATGTAGTCCTGTCCTTCAGCTGTAGTGGTCTATTAATGTCATGTATTGTCATTTGATGTAGTCCTGTCCTTCAGCTGTAGTGGTCTATTAATGTAATGTATTGTCATTTGATGTAGTCCTGTCCTTCAGCTGTAGTGGTCTATTAATGTAATGTATTGTCATTTGATGTAGTCCTGTCCTTCAGCTGTAATGGTCTATTAATGTCATGTATTGTCATTTGATGTAGTCCTGTCCTTCAGCTGTAGTGGTCTATTAATGTAATGTATTGTCATTTGATGTAGTCCTGTCCTTCAGCTGTAGTGGTCTATTAATGTAATGTATTGTCATTTGATGTAGTCCTGTCCTTCAGCTGTAGTGGTCTATTAATGTCATGTATTGTCATTTGATGTAGTCCTGTCCTTCAGCTGTAATGGTCTATTGATGTCATGTATTGTCATTTGATGTAGTCCTGTCCTTCAGCTGTAGTGGTCTATTAATGTAATGTATTGTCATTTGATGTAGTCCTGTCCTTCAGCTGTAATGGTCTATTAATGTCATGTATTGTCATTTGATGTAGTCCTGTCCTTCAGCTGTAGTGGTCTATTAATGTCATGTATTGTCATTTGATGTAGTCCTGTCCTTCAGCTGTAATGGTCTATTAATGTCATGTATTGTCATTTGATGTAGTCCTGTCCTTCAGCTGTAATGGTCTATTAATGGCATGTATTGTCATTTGATGTAGTCCTGTCCTTCAGCTGTAATGGTCTATTAATGTCATGTATTGTCATTTGATGTAGTTCTGTCCTTCAGCTGTAGTGGTCTATTAATGTCATGTATTGTCATTTGATGTAGTCCTGTCCTTCAGCTGTAGTGGTCTATTAATGTCATGTATTGTCATTTGATGTAGTCCTGTCCTTCAGCTGTAGTGGTCTATTAATGTCATGTATTGTCATTTGATGTAGTCCTGTCCTTCAGCTGTAGTGGTCTATTAATGTCATGTATTGTCATTTGATGTAGTCCTGTCCTTCAGCTGTAGTGGTCTATTAATGTAATGTATTGTCATTTGATGTAGTCCTGTCCTTCAGCTGTAATGGTCTATTAATGTAATGTATTGTCATTTGATGTAGTCCTGTCCTTCAGCTGTAGTGGTCTATTAATGTCATGTATTGTCATTTGATGTAGTCCTGTCCTTCAGCTGTAGTGGTCTATTAATGTCATGTATTGTCATTTGATGTAGTCCTGTCCTTCAGCTGTAATGGTCTATTAATGTAATGTATTGTCATTTGATGTAGTCCTGTCCTTCAGCTGTAATGGTCTATTAATGTCATGTATTGTCATTTGATGTAGTCCTGTCCTTCAGCTGTAGTGGTCTATTAATGTCATGTATTGTCATTTGATGTAGTTCTGTCCTTCAGCTGTAATGGTCTATTAATGTAATGTATTGTCATTTGATGTAGTCCTGTCCTTCAGCTGTAGTGGTCTATTAATGTAATGTATTGTCATTTGATGTAGTCCTGTCCTTCAGCTGTAGTGGTCTATTAATGTAATGTATTGTCATTTGATGTAGTCCTTCAGCTGTAGTGGTCTATTAATGTCATGTATTGTCATTTGATGTAGTCCTGTCCTTCAGCTGTAGTGGTCTATTAATGTCATGTATTGTCATTTGATGTAGTCCTGTCCTTCAGCTGTAGTGGTCTATTAATGTAATGTATTGTCATTTGATGTAGTCCTGTCCTTCAGCTGTAATGGTCTATTAATGTCATGTATTGTCATTTGATGTAGTTCTGTCCTTCAGCTGTAGTGGTCTATTCATGTAATGTATTGTCATTTGATGTAGTTCTGTCCTTCAGCTGTAATGGTCTATTAATGTCATGTATTGTCATTTGATGTAGTCCTGTCCTTCAGCTGTAGTGGTCTATTAATGTCATGTATTGTCATTTGATGTAGTCCTGTCCTTCAGCTGTAGTGGTCTATTAATGTAATGTATTGTCATTTGATGTAGTCCTGTCCTTCAGCTGTAGTGGTCTATTAATGTCATGTATTGTCATTTGATGTAGTCCTGTCCTTCAGCTGTAGTGGTCTATTAATGTAATGTATTGTCATTTGATGTAGTCCTGTCCTTCAGCTGTAGTGGTCTATTAATGTAATGTATTGTCATTTGATGTAGTCCTGTCCTTCAGCTGTAGTGGTCTATTAATGTAATGTATTGTCATTTGATGTAGTCCTGTCCTTCAGCTGTAGTGGTCTATTAATGTCATGTATTGTCATTTGATGTAGTCCTGTCCTTCAGCTGTAGTGGTCTATTAATGTAATGTATTGTCATTTGATGTAGTCCTGTCCTTCAGCTGTAGTGGTCTATTAATGTAATGTATTGTCATTTGATGTAGTCCTGTCCTTCAGCTGTAGTGGTCTATTAATGTAATGTATTGTCATTTGATGTAGTCCTGTCCTTCAGCTGTAATGGTCTATTAATGTAATGTATTGTAATTTGATGTAGTCCTGTCCTTCAGCTGTAGTGGTCTATTAATGTAATGTATTGTCATTTGATGTAGTCCTGTCCTTCAGCTGTAGTGGTCTATTAATGTCATGTATTGTCATTTGATGTAGTCCTGTCCTTCAGCTGTAGTGGTCTATTAATGTCATGTATTGTCATTTGATGTAGTCCTGTCCTTCAGCTGTAGTGGTCTATTAATGTCATGTATTGTCATTTGATGTAGTCCTGTCCTTCAGCTGTAGTGGTCTATTAATGTAATGTATTGTCATTTGATGTAGTCCTGTCCTTCAGCTGTAGTGGTCTATTAATGTCATGTATTGTCATTTGATGTAGTCCTGTCCTTCAGCTGTAGTGGTCTATTAATGTAATGTATTGTCATTTGATGTAGTCCTGTCCTTCAGCTGTAGTGGTCTATTAATGTCATGTATTGTCATTTGATGTAGTCCTGTCCTTCAGCTGTAATGGTCTATTAATGTAATGTATTGTCATTTGATGTAGTCCTGTCCTTCAGCTGTAGTGGTCTATTAATGTAATGTATTGTAATTTGATGTAGTCCTGTCCTTCAGCTGTAGTGGTCTATTAATGTCATGTATTGTCATTTGATGTAGTCCTGTCCTTCAGCTGTAGTGGTCTATTAATGTCATGTATTGTCATTTGATGTAGTCCTGTCCTTCAGCTGTAGTGGTCTATTAATGTAATGTATTGTCATTTGATGTAGTCCTGTCCTTCAGCTATAGTGGTCTATTAATGTCATGTATTGTCATTTGATGTAGTCCTGTCCTTCAGCTGTAGTGGTCTATTAATGTCATGTATTGTCATTTGATGTAGTCCTGTCCTTCAGCTGTAGTGGTCTATTAATGTAATGTATTGTCATTTGATGTAGTCCTGTCCTTCAGCTGTAGTGGTCTATTAATGTCATGTATTGTCATTTGATGTAGTCCTGTCCTTCAGCTGTAGTGGTCTATTAATGTCATGTATTGTCATTTGATGTAGTCCTGTCCTTCAGCTGTAGTGGTCTATTAATGTCATGTATTGTCATTTGATGTAGTCCTGTCCTTCAGCTGTAGTGGTCTATTAATGTCATGTATTGTCATTTGATGTAGTCCTGTCCTTCAGCTGTAGTGGTCTATTAATGTAATGTATTGTCATTTGATGTAGTCCTGTCCTTCAGCTGTAATGGTCTATTAATGTAATGTATTGTCATTTGATGTAGTCCTGTCCTTCAGCTGTAATGGTCTATTAATGTAATGTATTGTCATTTGATGTAGTCCTGTCCTTCAGCTGTAGTGGTCTATTAATGTCATGTATTGTCATTTGATGTAGTCCTGTCCTTCAGCTGTAATGGTCTATTAATGTAATGTATTGTCATTTGATGTAGTCCTGTCCTTCAGCTGTAGTGGTCTATTAATGTCATGTATTGTCATTTGATGTAGTCCTGTCCTTCAGCTGTAGTGGTCTATTAATGTCATGTATTGTCATTTGATGTAGTCCTGTCCTTCAGCTGTAGTGGTCTATTAATGTCATGTATTGTCATTTGATGTAGTCCTGTCCTTCAGCTGTAATGGTCTATTAATGTAATGTATTGTCATTTGATGTAGTCCTGTCCTTCAGCTGTAGTGGTCTATTAATGTCATGTATTGTCATTTGATGTAGTCCTGTCCTTCAGCTGTAGTGGTCTATTAATGTCATGTATTGTCATTTGATGTAGTCCTGTCCTTCAGCTGTAGTGGTCTATTAATGTCATGTATTGTCATTTGATGTAGTCCTGTCCTTCAGCTGTAGTGGTCTATTAATGTCATGTATTGTCATTTGATGTAGTCCTGTCCTTCAGCTGTAATGGTCTATTAATGTAATGTATTGTCATTTGATGTAGTCCTGTCCTTCAGCTGTAGTGGTCTATTAATGTAATGTATTGTCATTTGATGTAGTCCTGTCCTTCAGCTGTAGTGGTCTATTAATGTCATGTATTGTCATTTGATGTAGTCCTGTCCTTCAGCTGTAGTGGTCTATTAATGTAATGTATTGTCATTTGATGTAGTCCTGTCCTTCAGCTGTAATGGTCTATTAATGTCATGTATTGTCATTTGATGTAGTCCTGTCCTTCAGCTGTAATGGTCTATTAATGTAATGTATTGTCATTTGATGTAGTCCTGTCCTTCAGCTGTAGTGGTCTATTAATGTCATGTATTGTCATTTGATGTAGTCCTGTCCTTCAGCTGTAGTGGTCTATTAATGTAATGTATTGTCATTTGATGTAGTTCTGTCCTTCAGCTGTAGTGGTCTATTAATGTAATGTATTGTCATTTGATGTAGTCCTGTCCTTCAGCTGTAATGGTCTATTAATGTAATGTATTGTCATTTGATGTAGTCCTGTCCTTCAGCTGTAGTGGTCTATTAATGTCATGTATTGTCATTTGATGTAGTCCTGTCCTTCAGCTGTAGTGGTCTATTAATGTCATGTATTGTCATTTGATGTAGTCCTGTCCTTCAGCTGTAGTGGTCTATTAATGTCATGTATTGTCATTTGATGTAGTCCTGTCCTTCAGCTGTAGTGGTCTATTAATGTCATGTATTGTCATTTGATGTAGTCCTGTCCTTCAGCTGTAGTGGTCTATTAATGTCATGTTTGATGTGGACCACAGGAAGGGTAGCTGCAGCTTTGGCTCTAGCTAATGGAGATCCTAATAAACACCAAATACAGTAGTATTTCTGGAACTCATCTTGACAGCTAAAAGATGACGTGTTTGCAAGTCAAGATAATCACTCTCTTGATTTTTAGGTCTGTCTTGTGATTCTCCCCCTCCCTCGTTGAACATTTTCCATTTTGGATTGGGATATCTTATTATGGAATACAAAGACTTCTCCACGTTCAATGGGAATTTGAGAAGAAGTTCAAAGAATGAACAAAGTACTGCGATGACAAAATGATCTTGTTTCAGAGAGTGGATTATCAACAGTTTTAGAAATGTGAATTTATTCTCCACGGCTTTGATGAAGGGGACTAAGCTGGCGTTGCTCTAGATTGGACGTGAATTCAGATCAACAAACTAGCTGTTGCAGAATGATTACTTTAGATAGAATCTCAATACCATATTTCCCCACAATAGTTACACATCTGAATGTCAGTGTGTTTTTCTAAGGGAATGGTACCACCATGTTTCCCTTAGCATCATCAAACCATCCTTGAACTCCAACATCTCTCTCTAAAGAGTAAAACAATGATTTATGTGGTTGTATTGAGACTCACTGAGAGCTAGAGGAATGGGAATGTCCTGCTGTTTCCCATCCTCTCACACACTGACTTCAAAGCCAAACTGAATTAGCAAAACACAAGGTTATTAACAAAGTGATTAGCTAACTATATAGCTAAGCGTTACGTGTCCCACTTTAGGATTGGACAGAATAGTCTAGTCCAGTAAGTGTCGCGGCACAAGTGCAATGTACCTCTACTATCTTGCGTCTAGTAAATTAAGCCAAAAGGAATCTTACAGAATATCAGATTATTACATGAAAGCAGGATGACCTTGGCCTCACTTCAATCCACATCACCTCCTTTAGCAGCAAAATCATTAAAAGACAAAATAATATGATTTATGATTTTGTCTCACTTTCACTGTAATCTTGCTTAAATAAAAGAACAGGAACACAGAGTAGCCTCGGGCTAGATATATAATCCTCTTGAGGTGTTCTGAATAAGTGTCTGGTGTCTTTAAACACTGTGGTTTCAGGCCCAGCGTGGGATGAATATGCCTTCTGGTGAGACCTGGGGGCACACACCCACACAGTGATGCTCTCTGATCGACTCCTTTTGTCGGAGGTAAGCCAGTTAAGAACTAATTCTTATTTACAATGACGGCCTACACCGGCCAAACCCGGACGGCGCTGGGCCAAAGGTGCGCCTAACCTACGGGACTCCCAATCACGGCCGGTTGCGATACACCGGCCAAACACGGACAACGCGGGGCCAATTGTGCGCCTGCTCTTTGGGACTCCCAATCACGGCCGGTTGTGATACAGCCTGGATTCGAACCAGGGTGTCTGTAGTGACGCCTCTAGCCTTGGACCACTGCACCACTCGAGAGCCCCTATGTTTTAAAGGCTACAGTCACTACAGACACCCTGGTCTAAGCACTGTTTAAGATGAGGGGTAGTGTTCTACTAAGCTATATGGAATTGTTTTAAGAAGGTCATACCAAGGATCATTTTTTTATTTGATTTAGAATTTTAAGACCCATTGAGGTATAAAAATAAAAGAAGAAAAAATATTTGATGAAAAATGTTATTTTGCCTTACTGTGTCACGCCCTGACCGTAGATTGCTTTGTCTGTTTCTATATTTTGTTTGGTCAGGGTGTGATGTGGGTGGGCATTCTATGTTTGTATGTCTAGGTTTTGTATTTCTATGTTTTGGTCGGGTATGGTTCTCAATCAGGGACATCTGTCTTTCTTTGTCTCTGATTGAGAACCATACTTTAGGTAGCCTGTTTTCCCACTGTTAGTTGTGGGTGGTTATTTTCTGTTTAGTGTTTGTTGCACCTGTCAGAACTGTTTCGGCTATTCTTTTTGTATTCAGTTCTCAGTCAGAATAAATAATATGAACACGTACCACGCTGCACCTTGGTCTTCACCTTCTTCTAATGAAAGTCGTTACATACTTCAATTTGCCCATACAAACACATTTCATAACAGGTTCACTACATGGAACAACAGATAGTCCCCCCAAAGAATCTACAGGAAGTTTGTTCTGAAGTGTCTGTCCTATATCTGAGAGGTATACTGTAAACTATATTTTTTATTTTTTATATGTATAACCCCTTATTTTTGGCACTAAACAGTCTAAGTCCTGTCTAAACCGGGGGTCTACTAAGCTATATGGAATTGTTTTAAGGTCATACCATTTTTCTATTTGATTTTGAATGTTAAGACCCCTTGAAGTATCAAAAATGTTATTTTTTTACAAAATTATTAGATGAATAATTTTCATTTTGCCTTACTTCTATTAGTCCATACACACGCACTGTATAACATATTCACTACATGGAACAACATAGTCCCCTCCTAAAAAATGATTAGGTATTAAGATGTAGCCTAAGAGGGAAACCTGACCAGTGATTGTGGTGTTTACACTGACCTGAGTGTTGTTGAGCAGACTGGAGAATTAACTGAGACTCTCAGTATGACGTTGCAGAAGAAAACTTACCAGCATGACAACACACCAGTTGAGGACTCCTCTGTAGTTTCTATAACCACTGGCAGAGCTCAACAGGGACTCCTGCAACCTGTGGCAACTGAGGCATGAAGAGACATGGGATAGTTTGAATACGTGCACACTCATTTACTGTACTGTACTACAGCTATAGTTAACTGATCTGAAATACCCTTCCCAAATGACGTCCGCAACACACCACCGACTTCCCTTCGAGATTTGTAAAAAAAAAAAAACGTTTTAAATGTACCCCTTTTTATCCTAAATTTGACATATAGCCTATTGGACCAGCATGGGTGACATATAGACAATGCGAAATGGTTCAAATTACATTATTCATTCTACGCCATTATAAATAACTGTTCCTAAGGGAAGATTGCACAAGTGGGTGAAGTAATAAATAGTCGTGATCTGTTTTTTCCTGGCATAAATTCACCCCACTATAATGACACGTCTGGGTTTTGTTAGTTAATGCCTCACCTCTGTCTATCATTAGGAACATTTATTCGTTTCTTCCTTTCTTTTGAATTGGTAGAAGGCAAATCGGACACGTTTCGCTTAGTTACAATGTTGCCGCTGTCACTGCGGCCGTTAACACTTTCATCAACTTCTGACCGCCCATTCACTTGTTTCAAAGGAACACCTTTTCCAGTGGATATAGTGGCTCTTCTTTTGCGGATAAGGGCCCCTGTTTCTTCCATGACATCGCCGATCTTCAGAGCTCTAGATTCATTTGACGTCTAGCCTACTTTGCAGGCAGCTATAACACATGCCCACTATTGCCAAACATCACACTGTCATAGAGAGCAAGAGGAAGTTGGGATTGCAAAACGCGATATGTCAATAACTGTCTGAATACTGTAGTTGTAGTGGGCAGCAGACAACAGTTCCGTATTGACTGTATGCGTAAGAATGTGGCGTGGTGGAACAGAACCGTGGAGGAGTGGCGAGTCTGACGACACTGGTTGGACTACTGCCAGTTATGAAGGTGAGGGCTATATTAAGTTAGGAACAGATCGCAAATTAATGGAGAGAGGGGTGGTCCAAAATAGGAGAGGGTTGTTAAACTTTTTTTGTGTTGCTTTGGGGAGTTTTTATTCGGCACAGGGGAGGCTAGTTTGTTTTCTTTCCTGGTTAACGTTCACCCTTTTGTAGGTTTTACTATATAATGTCTTCCATATAGCCAAATGTCCTCATCTGCTTGCATGCGCCTGCCCTATATCAAGGTGCTTTCTTACTTCCCTTATGTGCTATAGGCTTTTCAGTTTTCCATGTGCTTACTTTTCCTATACAGGTCAGTATAGTCTAATCCTTTAGCTGTTCATCGAGGAACCTCCTTAGTTGGTGGGGGTTCTTGCAGGAACCTAACTGCCCAACTGAAACATTTGAATTTGAAAGGACACTTAACTGTAAAATGTAAATATTTAAGGTAAGTTTGTTCATTGTATGATCTAAATTGATATTGTTTTATGATGATACCATTATCTTTTCATATGTGCAAATCTTTCAAAAACAGAAAATGGACACAATTCAATGGATATCAACACAGAGGTAAGAATATGTATGCTATAAGAATATGTTGAAGGCTAGCTGTTTATGGTGCAGATGACTGAACTGCTCATGTTTGTGTCTGTAGGTATACAGACAAGGAGGCATACAAAGGTATGTCTATTGGTATGTTATGCAGATCACATTTACCATCTGTAACGGTTGTTGTCTGGGGAAGGAGAGGAGGACCAAGGTGCAGCGTGGTAACTTTTCATATTATTTAATGAAATATACAACACTAGACAAAACAACAAACACGACAAACAAACAGTCCTGAAATGTGAACCAAAAACACTAAACAGGAAACAACCACCCACAAAAAACAATGGAAAACAGGCTACCTAAATATGGCTCTCAATCAGGGACAACGATTGAGAGCTGCCTCTGATTGAGAACCATACCAGGCCAAACACAGAAATAGAAAATCATAGACAAACTAACATAGACCACCCACCCAACTCACGCCCTGACCATACTAAAACAAAAGACAAAACAAAGGAACTAAGGTCAGAACGTGACACCATCACGTCTTCAATGAATATCCCATATAAAGGTCTCTACATTATGGACACGGTATGTGTATGAAAACCATTATCAAAGCACTTTTTTTCATTCACAAAAAGGTATGAATACTGTCATGTGCATGTTTTGTTATTCATCTGTATCAGAGATCCCATACTGGGGGTAGGCACAATGCCAGTGGTGGTACGCCAAATAAAAATGGGATTCACATTTAAAAAAGAAATAATAATAAATAAAAAAAGTCTTCACATTTCCAAACAGTACATTAATATTTTCCAGTGGGGATATACATCAGGGTGAGGTTTTTCTCTCGCCTGAGTAACCTGGTTTCACTGCCAATAATAAAATTAAACCTTCTAGTGTTCAGCGAAATAACAACACAATGTCAAATACAGGTAGCCTAGTTAAATAATTAACATACAATCACATGAACCGTTATTCTCTCACGGGAATTCCATGTAGCCAAACGTAGCTGCTGCTCATGTTGGTATCTGTACTGATGGTGCAAAAGCCATGACAGGGAGACATAGTGGAGTGATAACGCGCATGCCAGCATTTGCTCCCAACGCCACCTGGGTACACTGCAGCATCCACCGAGAGGCTCTTGGGTACACTGCAGCATCCACCGAGAGGCTCTTAGGTACACTGCAGCATCCACGAGAGACTCTTGGGTACACTGCAGCATGCACCGAGAGGCTCTTGGGTACACTGCAGCATGCACTGAGAGGCTCTTGGGTACACTGCAGCATCCACGAGAGACTCTTGGGTACACTGCAGCATGCACCGAGAGGCTCTTGGGTACACTGCAGCATGCACTGAGAGGCTCTTGGGTACACTGCAGCATGCACTGAGAGGCTCTTGGGTACACTGCAGCATGCACCGAGAGGCTCTTGGGTACACTGCAGCATCCACGAGAGGCTCTTGCTGCCAAGGGAATGCCTGACAGTTTGAAAGACGTTTTGGACACTACAGTGAAAATTGTTAACTTTGTTAAAGAAATCCCCTGAACTCTCGTGCATTTTCTGAAATAAGCAAAGATATGGGCAGCGACCATGTAACGCTTTTACAACATACAGAAGTGAGCTGGTTATCAAGGGGCAAAGTATTGACATGTTTTTTGAAATTGAGAGACGAGCTTAAAGTTTTCTTTACTGACATAATTTTCACTTGTCTGACCACTTGTATGATTTTCACACGACTGGCCTATCTGGGTGATGTTTTTTCTCGACTGAATGATCTGAATCTAGGATTACAGGGACTCTTCGCAACTATATTCAATGTGCGGGACAAAATTGAGGCTGTGATTAAGAAGTTGGAGCTCTTCTCTGTCTGCATTAACAAGGACAACGCACAGGTCTTTCCATCATTGTATGATTTTTTGTGTGCAATGAACTCAAGTTTACGGACAATGTCAAATGTGATATAGCGAAGCACCTGAGTGAGCTGGGTGCACAATTACGGAGGTACTTACCCGAAATGTATGACACAAACAACTGGATTCGTTATCCTTTTCATGCTCTGCCTCCAGTCCACTTACCGATATCTGAACAAGAGAGCCTCATCGAAATTACAACAAGCGGTTCTGTGAAAATGTAATTTAATCCGAAGCCACTGCCAGATTCTCTCATGTGAGCCTGCTGGTTAGGAGAGAGAGAGAGAGCCTTGTCCTAGGCCACTGTTGACAGAGGCCTTTTTCATTGTAGTAAAACTAAAGTTAGAGGACAAAGAGTATGTCTATAGTGAAAAGCCTCCAAGGGGAATTTAAAATAGAGTGTATTCTACAATGTAGAATAGTAAAAGTAAAGAAAATCCCTGGAATGAGTAGGTGTGTCCAAACATTTGACTGGTACTGTAAGTTTTAATATTGTAGTGGAAGATGAGAAGAACGTTGGCACACCAAATGCAGGCTACTGTGCAACTCCCTATTCAGGGAGGATGCAATTTTGGAACATTTGTTTTTAATCACTATTATTTATCATTATTGTGTATCATTGTTATTATTGTAAGCCTATTTATTAATCAAAACCCGTTAAAAAAATAAAAGTTTTGTTTAATGCTGTTGAGATATTTTCATTGGCTACATTACATTCCATCTGTCTTTTTAACTGTGTGCTCCATATTTAGATGAAGATGGGTTATAAGTAGGTCTGTTGTAAAATACCTAACATTAGACTATTGCTGTCATTTGTTGGCTACTGTAGACACTTACCTTTGTTGGTAATTGCTGTAATAAAGCCTGTTCAAAACTTTGTTTTGCTTTATTTCATTCTGTTGAGCCAATTTTATTTGGCCAAATTAAGCCAATGTTCTTGTTATAACAATTCATTTCTCAAAATCACTCAGCCTTCAAGAAAAATCGAATGAATATCAATATTCAGGTGGTTTATGCCTACTAGTTGAAGATCCTTGACAATATCTTACTTATGGACAAAATATGATGTGTTTATGAGTTGAGTCCCCCTACCATCTCTGTCTAGCATGTACACAATAATAAAATGTCAAAAATTATACTTGATTCCTGGAGCACTTAATATCCAATGCTTATCTGTATGACCTATCAAAACTGTCCATGAATGGTTGCAAAAAGATAAAAGTAGGCATAAAGCCTTCATGTGAAGCTTTCGGGTGCATTCCTCTGCCCAAGAGATGCTGACTCATGCCAGATCTTACAAATAGGTATTTTATGTAGGCTATCAGCTAACCACCTCATATGTTATAACAATCTGTCAGTCGATGACACATTCGATGACGTGGTACACACCCATTGGTTGATGCATGCCTTGTCTGAGCAGGGGAGCGCGACCAGAATGAAGGGAGGGTTTGGTTACCGATTGTAAAATGAAGGAGGCTTATATATTTCAAAATGAACTACGGGTTCAAAGACCAATCACAGAGGGAATAAAAAACTAAACACATCATTCGTTAATAAGTAGACTACATTTATTCAACTCAATTTACAGATAACATTAAGTTGTGTTTAGCTTTCAAACTGTGATTGGTCCCTGAAACCTAAGAGGCCATTTTGAAAGATACACAATCTTCCTTCATGGTTTTCTTTCTGTAGAGATTATTAACCAAAGGGCCGAAACGAGTTGGCTTTACCTTTAGCAGTAAAGAAGAAGCACTTTTATTAACTTCTACTGTTCTCCGAGAGTTGCTGAGTTTTCTCTTCAGGAGTTTGTCAGGCAACAGTTAATTGCAGTGGGCTAAATCAACAGTTCCATATGTAATTGTCAATCAACTAAATCGATTATCTTTTATCAGCCCTTTCTACTGGCAAGAGGAATGAGTTAGGAATGAATTACCTTGAATATACTAGCCCTACTTTTAATATGTAGCCTACATGGAACAATTGTACCCTCTCACAGTACGCCTGGCTAATGGTGCTCATGGTGACAGTTTGGGCTTCCATAGCTCTGGTCCACCGCGTTAGTGTAGGAAGGTGAACGGGGACAAACACCCTGGACAAGAGCTAGACTTGTCTCCTCATCAGAGCAGACTCTACAAGACCTAATGTTATTCTTATTGTGTATGCCTCATCAACTGCAGATGTGTTGTAACAGCTATTAGATATGCCCATGCATGTCCAACCTACATCACAGTGGAGGCTGCTGAGGGCAGGACGGCTCACAATAATGGAATGGAATGGAGCGAATAGGATGGCATCAAACACATGGAAACCATTCTTTGATGTGTTTGATACCATTCCACTGATTCCACTCCAGCCATTACCATGAGGCCGTCCTCCCCAATTAAGGTGCCACCAACCTCCTGTGCTACATAAGTGTGTTAGTGGAAAAGACAGACAGAGAATAAAATGCAGTTTCCTCACTTGACATGATCATGTATTCAATCCATTGGTTTGATTGATATTGACACTGTAACCTTTTAGAAGAGGTGAGTCAGACCGGTTAGCACCATTGCATGCAGCCCTTTCAACCTCCCTGTATGAAGAAGTTATTTTTGATATAGCGGGGCATTTAACATTTAGAGAATAAGGTTTTTCAATCAATTATTCAGTTTCTTTCAGTATTCAACAGCAGAGACGGATTTACACGCTTCTGTCTGGTCCGAGTGTCATGAACAACAGTTGATGTGACCACAACATTTTGTGTTGTTCCCTTCTGTCTGGTCAAAGTGTCATGAACAACAGTTGATGTGACCACAACATTTTGTGTTGTTCCCTTCTGTCTGGTCAAAGTGTCATGAACAACAGTTGATGTGACCACAACATTTTGTGTTGTTCCCTTCTGTCTGGTCCGAGTGTCATGAACAACAGTTGATGTGACCACAACATTTTGTGTTGTTCCTTTCTGTCTGGTCCGAGTGTCATGAACAACAGTTGATGTGACCACAACATTTTGTGTTGTTCCCTTCTGTCTGGTCCGAGTGTCATGAACAACAGTTGATGTGACCACAACATTTTGTGTTGTTCCCTTCTGTCTGGTCAAAGTGTCATGAACAACAGTTGATGTGACCACAACATTTTGTGTTGTTCCCTTCTGTCTGGTCCGAGTGTCATGAACAACAGTTGATGTGACCACAACATTTTGTGTTGTTCCCTTCTGTCTGGTCCGAGTGTCATGAACAACAGTTGATGTGACCACAACATTTTGTGTTGTTCCCTTCTGTCTGGTCCGAGTGTCATGAACAACAGTTGATGTGACCACAACATTTTGTGTTGTTCCCTTCTGTCTGGTCCGAGAGTCATGAACAACAGTTGCTCCCTTTCCCCATCTGTCAGTAGAATTCCACATGTCGTCTTGGCCTGCTGCCGTTTTCTTCAAGAACGGGCAAAATAGATTCATTCAGTATTTTACAATTGAAAGTGGGTTGTTTTTTATTCTTTGCTGCGCTTAAGCTGCACCTCTCTTGCATCGAAGGCGGTGTGTCTGTCAAACAGTGTAGGCACTAGGCACTGTGCCTGGGGTTGTGTTTACAAGGTGGCAAGGACAGTGTTGAAGTATGGGGTGCGGTGAGAGTTTGTCCTTGGGGTTGTAATGAAGTTGTTGGGGGGAAATTACTCATTCTAACACAGGAGAAAGACACAGGGTCCTTAATCAAGAAGATGCCACATTTATTCAGAATCATTAGCTGACCAAAAGCTAGTTTATCTCAGTAGAGATGCCGGCAGACTGATATAGGCATCACAAGTGGCATGGTGTCAGCACTTCCACAGTTCAGTCAAGGACTCCTCTGCTCTGCTACACTCTATTCTCAAACAGGCAGGCAGGGCAGACAGAGAGAGGGGCAACCTGGGAAACCTGCTTTGTGTAGCAAGCTCATATAGAGCTGTGTCTTATCCAATGCAGCTCAGAAAGACCCTTCAGAAAAAAGAATGAGTGGTGCTCTCCCTCCCACCTGATTACATCATCTGTTTATGCAATAGATCTCTTACTTCATCAGAATATTGCTTAATCTAAATGTTTTGTTGATCTAATTAGTAGTTGTTGACTGAGTTTGAAAATACATGCACTGATTTAGCTGTTCCACTATTATAGTTGGCTGTATGACTGTCTTAGTATTATAGATGGCTGTCTGGTTGACTGAGTTGACCTATAGCTGGCTGTTTGACTGTCTTAGTATTATAGATGGCTGTCTGGTTGACTGTCTGAGTTGACCTATAGCTAGCTAGTTGACTGTCTGAGTTGACCTATAGCTGGCTGTTTGACTGTCTTAGTATTATAGATGGCTGTCTGGTTGACTGAGTTGACCAATAGATGGCTGTTTGACTGTCTTAGTATTATAGATTGCTGGCTGGTTGACTGAGTTGACCTATAGCTGGCTGTTTGACTGTCTTAGTATTATAGATGGCTGTCTGGTTGACTGTCTGAGTTGACCTATAGCTGACTAGTTGACTGTTTTAGTATTATAAATAGCTGGCTAGTGGACTGCCTTAGTTGCCAGTGTCTTTCATTCTGTGTGGCGAATAACAGCTGTGTTTCATCATGGTCATGTGCTATGGTACAGTACACCTGTGACTGTCTGGGCAAATTATTTTTCTCTTCAGGGCAGTTTATTCCGTCTGAGGAGGTTCCACTCAGCAAAGTGGTCAGACAAATGAGAATGCAACAGCCAATTTTCTGCCTCCTAAAATAGGGCAAGTTCCTAAACATTTCAAAGGGCACACTCACTGGCAATGGTCTTTGTATCTCAAGCAGACTGTATTTGATGTTCTGCCCTGAGGAAATATCTTCTATTCCTTTATGTGCTGTCTCCTCTAATGATGTTGTTTGACCGGACCATCCACACTGTAGTAAAGCTGACTGTTTGGCCAGACAGAATGAGATGGGGACTGGGGAACTACCCACACTGTAGTAAAGCTGACTGTTTGGCCAGACAGAATGAGATGGGGACTGGGGAACCATCCACACTGTAGTAAAGCTGACTGTTTGGCCAGACAGAATGAGATGGGGACTGGGGAACCATCCACACTGTAGTAAAGCTGACTGTTTGGCCAGACAGAATGAGACGGGGACTGGGGAACTATCCACGCTGTAGTAAAGCTGACTGTTTGGCCAGACAGAATGAGATGGGGACTGGGGAACTATCCACACTATAGTAAAGCTGACTGTTTGGCCAGACAGAATGAGATGGGGCCTGGGGAACTATCCACACTGTAGTAAAGCTGACTGTTTGGCCAGACAGAATGAGATGGGGACTGGGGAACTATCCACACTATAGTAAAGCTGACTGTTAGGCCAGACAGAATGAGATGGGGACTGAGGAACTATCCACACTATAGTAAAGCTGACTGTTTGGCCAGACAGAATGAGATGGGGACTGGGGAACTATCCACACTATAGTAAAGCTGACTGTTTGGCCAGACAGAATGAGATGGGGACTGGGGAACTATCCACACTATAGTAAAGCTGACTGTTTGGCCAGACAGAATGAGGTGGGGACTGGGGAACCATCAACACCACAGTAAAGCTGACTGTTTGGCCAGACAGAATGAGATGGGGACTGGGGAACTATCCACACTGTAGTAAAGCTGACTGTTTGGCCAGACAGAATGAGATGGGGACTGGGGAACTATCCACACTATAGTAAAGCTGACTGTTTGGCCAGACAGAATGAGATGGGGACTGAGGAAATATCCACACTATAGTAAAGCTGACTGTTTGGCCAGACAGAATGAGATGGGGACTGGGGAACTATCCACACTATAGTAAAGCTGACTGTTAGGCCAGACAGAATGAGATGGGGACTGAGGAACTATCCACACTATAGTAAAGCTGACTGTTTGGCCAGACAGAATGAGATGGGGACTGAGGAACTATCCACACTATAGTAAAGCTGACTGTTTGGCCAGACAGAATGAGACGGGGACTGGGGAACTATCCACACTGTAGTAAAGCTGACTGTTTGGCCAGACAGAATGAGATGGGGACTGGGGAACTATCCACACTATAGTAAAGCTGACTGTTAGGCCAGACAGAATGAGATGGGGACTGAGGAACTATCCACACTATAGTAAAGCTGACTGTTTGGCCAGACAGAATGAGATGGGGACTGGGGAACCATCCACACTGTAGTAAAGCTGACTGTTTGGCCAGACAGAATGAGATGGGGACTGGGGAACTATCCACACTATAGTAAAGCTGACTGTTAGGCCAGACAGAATGAGATGGGGACTGAGGAACTATCCACACTATAGTAAAGCTGACTGTTTGGCCAGACAGAATGAGATGGGGACTGGGGAACTATCCACACTATAGTAAAGCTGACTGTTTGGCCAGACAGAATGAGATGGGGACTGGGGAACTATCCACACTATAGTAAAGCTGACTGTTTGGCCAGACAGAATGAGGTGGGGACTGGGGAACCATCAACACCACAGTAAAGCTGACTGTTTGGCCAGACAGAATGAGATGGGGACTGGGGAACTATCCACACTGTAGTAAAGCTGACTGTTTGGCCAGACAGAATGAGATGGGGACTGGGGAACTATCCACACTATAGTAAAGCTGACTGTTTGGCCAGACAGAATGAGATGGGGACTGAGGAACTATCCACACTATAGTAAAGCTGACTGTTTGGCCAGACAGAATGAGATGGGGACTGGGGAACTATCCACACTATAGTAAAGCTGACTGTTAGGCCAGACAGAATGAGATGGGGACTGAGGAACTATCCACACTATAGTAAAGCTGACTGTTTGGCCAGACAGAATGAGATGGGGACTGAGGAACTATCCACACTATAGTAAAGCTGACTGTTTGGCCAGACAGAATGAGACGGGGACTGGGGAACTATCCACACTGTAGTAAAGCTGACTGTTTGGCCAGACAGAATGAGATGGGGACTGGGGAACTATCCACACTATAGTAAAGCTGACTGTTAGGCCAGACAGAATGAGATGGGGACTGAGGAACTATCCACACTATAGTAAAGCTGACTGTTTGGCCAGACAGAATGAGATGGGGACTGGGGAACTATCCACACTATAGTAAAGCTGACTGTTTGGCCAGACAGAATGAGGTGGGGACTGGGGAACCATCAACACCACAGTAAAGCTGACTGTTTGGCCAGACAGAATGAGGTGGGGACTGGGGAACCATCAACACCACAGTAAAGCTGACTGTTTGGCCAGACAGAATGAGGTGGGGACTGGGGAACCATCAACACTAGAGTAAAGCTGACTGTTTGGCCAGACAGAATGGGTTGGGGACTGGGGAAACATCAACACTACAGTAAAGCTGACTGTTTGGCCAGACAGAATGGGTTGGGGACTGGGGAAACATCAACACCACAGTAAAGCTGATTGTTTGGCCAGACAGAATGAGATGGGGACTGGGGAAACATCAACACTACAGTAAGGCTGACTGTTTGGCCAGACAGAATGGGTTGGGGAACCATCAACACTACAGTAAAGCTGATTGTAGGCCTACAGTATATGCTGGGTTTATAACATAGAGTTGTCCGAGCCTTATACTAGGAATTTACTTTGAGGAGTTGCTGAAGTAACTCAGTTCAACTCAGCAAAGCAAGTACAATGAAAGTGGCTCACTGAAGGAATCTTTCAGATCTAACCTGATCTGGGGCAGGCTAACTCAGCGCTAACTCCATTATCCGGATTGGAGTGGCTGCAGTTCTGGATAATCTGGATCCCGACTTGCCATATTTACTGATTCTGAGATTTCTGTGGATGAGCAGTATTTTTTATTTTTGTTGTTATAGCTGCTGCCCAGTTTTGTTCTGTTCAGTGCTCCTACTGCTCTGCTGACGCTTCCCCTCGTTGACATGGAGGAGGAAACTTCATGTTGTACACTAAAGACATGTTCAAACTATGCATTCCATGTCTCAATCACAATTTCATGTTCTTTTTTTCAGGAGGGGTGTTACATAGCAATGTTGTACACAAAAGACATGATGACATATTCGTTAAAAAAAAACGTGTCTATAGTAACAGTATATTTAGGAAAGCATATCAAACACAAGCAAGACACATCCAGGCAGTTTTTCCCCCAGCAACCCTCACTACGATATGGCAGCATAATAACTACGAAGGTTATTGTCGCAAATAGTAGTCAGCCTAAAGCAGTAATTCACAAACAACATAAGTAACAATAGCGCGCCGGCAATGCAAAACGAACTCACCCATTGGCTGACTGGTTACTGGTCCGGATACACATTCTCAGGCTGTTATTATAATACAATAAGGACAGCACGGCTAAACTTGTTTTATTTTGATTTCGGCACAAATGAAACAGTGGCACTGACATGCCCATGGATTGTTGTTTCAGCATGTCTGAATGAAGAGTTCGACCAGCCACGTGTGACATGCAGGCGCAGATATAAGCCTGCTAGAGTTAGCGGCAGGTGGTGCAGAAATATCTACTGTCATAGTTCGGAGGAAGCCTGAGCTGGAATGTGAAGCTAAATGAGGCTGAGCAGATCTAGCTTGATTCTCACTATACCCCTCGGGTCACAGTCTTTGACCAAATGTATTTTCACGTTTCATCTCCAGCAGACCAGCAGTGTCTGAATAAACCTCCCTTAGCGTTTGCTCACCCATGGCGCTTCGATATTTGCAACCCAACACACACTTTAATGTACAGTGCACTCGAACAAAGTTTTCAAACTGGATCCATTCTAAGCTCTTCGACAACAAATTCAAGTTTGTCTCTAACGAAAATAACGTTGTTGTAAGATGCAGCTGTAAGTTCTCTTCCCGCCATTTCTTTCTGTTTATATGGGTGAAGAGTAAGGCAAGCATTATCATAATCAAGGCATGTTCCTTCCATTTTCCAGCACAAGTCATTGAGAAATGAATTAGCAGAATAAATACGTTTCAGCAATTATATTGCACTCTTTATCCAATTAACAGTATGTAAACAATTGTAATGATCAGTCATTCTTGTTCAAAAGCTACTTTGAAGTATTTTCCCTGTCAATTCCATGTAATTCCTCCTAATAATAATTGTTCATATTTAGCTGTTCTGTTCATACTCCTGTCACTTATGGATAGAAGTGAACTCCACTTGTTAAGCTTTTAAATCTGGAGCTAAATCACGATGGAAACTATTACTTGGAATGATCACCTTAAACTTAACTGTTGCAGAGATGGTACATTGGACACACTAATAATCAATGTAGATTAAAAGAGGTGTCTTCTAGGCCTATAAGATCAGTACAATGCATTAATTACATGTATTTACATAATCAACATCAATGAGAAACTGGCCAGGATTAGAATGCTATTTATTTCTTGTTGCTGTTCATTAAGAAATTCAAGGCTTTATTGCATACCTGTTAATTAAGCAACTAGAATGAATTCACTGGAAGGATTTGTTCCACTCTTTTTTCCCCCTCTGTCTTTTGCGTGGAGGACTTGTGCTGTTTGTGCAATATTAGTTTCAGTGTCTCCTTTCTTCTGTCTCTCCTCCCTTAGATAGTGTCTGGAGACCTAACAAAAGGAGGGGAGGGCTGCTGTGGAGTTAATAAAGTCATACCCCCAAAAAAACTGGGTGTGTTCCATTGGTTCCAAAAGTAGGGGAGGGCTTTATTTTGTCATAAACACAGAAGCTACGTTTATTTAAAGTTAGAACGTTCTACTCTGAGTGTACAAAACATTAGGAACACCTGCTCTTTCCATGACATAGACTGACCAGGTGAATCCAGGTGAAAGCTGTGATCCCTTATCGATGTCACTTGTTAAATACACTTCAATAAGTGTAGATGAAGGGGAGGAGACCAGTTAAAGAAGGATTTTTAAGCCTTGAGACAATTGAGACATGGATTGTGTATGTGTGACATTCAGAGGGTGAATGGGCAAGACAAAATATTGGTGTCAGGCGCACCGGTTTGAGTGTGTCAAGAACTGCAACGCTACTGTTTTTTTCATGCTCAACAGTTTCCCGTGTGTATCAAGAATGGCCCACCACCCAAAGGACATCCAGCCAACTTGACACAACTGTGGGAAGCATTGGAGTCAACATGGGTCAGCATCCCTGTGGAATGCTTTCGACACCTAATAGAGTCCATGCCCTGACAAATTGAGGCTGTTCATAGGGCAAGATGGGGTGCAACTCAATATTAGGAAGGTGTTCCTAATGTTTTGTACTCTCAGTGTATAGAGTTCTATAGAGTGGATCTTTCTCATTTAAAAGTCATGAATAAAGTTAGACCAATTCTCTTGTGACAGTGTGCAAGTGAGATTTGGTTGAAATATACATTTTTTTCTGTGTGTCCTTTCCCTTTGCTGGGTAGTGATCTATAATGCATATGGCCCTTCCTGAGAATGTGGATTATTTTACAGAGAAAGTGCCAAATTCAGCGTAAAAAACCAGGGAGTGCTGACAGTGATGCTGCAGAAACTGCAGGGAGGCAGCACACAGAGACACTGCAGGAACTCTCTCTCTCTCTCTCTCTCTCTCTTACTCCTTCCCATCTCCTCTCTCTCTTTCTCTCTCTCTACGTCTGTCTGTCTCTATCCTTCGCTCTCTCTCTCTGTCTTGCTCTCCTCCTCCTCACTGTGATGAAGATGCATGGCCCATCTCAGGACTGGGCTGCGCTGCCACAGCACAATAGATTGAGGCAGAATCGTTCAAAGCCTTAAGAATCCACTTCCCAAGACCCTGATTCAGAGACAGACACAGATGGAGAAGATAGATAGAGGAGGAGAGCGAGAGGGAAGAGGAGAGAGAGGGGGAGAAGGAGAGAAACAGAGAGCGAGGGAGAGAGAAAGAGAGAGAGGAGACAGAGATTCATCATGTTGTGGGAACCTGACTGAGAGGTCCAGTGTGTCCAGCAGGTGGGGATGTTGAGTGTTGAATCTCAGCCAAGTTTCTCTCTGGCGCCCGGCCTCAGCCAGTAATGTAACAACAATGGCATAACCTGCCTGTCTGCATCCAGGGCTTTTAAATCTAAACATAACCTGACAGTCTGTAGATTGAATTTGAAGGGCTCATTTCCAACTAGAGGAGAGTATTTTTTACAAGGTTAACAGCAATAAAGAGGAGAGAAAAACCACTGCTGCTGTTTGCAGGGATCAATATTTCCCCCTCCACTCAAGTGGTGCGAGGATCTGCCTCCCAGAGTTAAACCCTTTACAGCAGCAACAGGGAGAAACACAAAAACACGCATTTCAGTGCCTCAGTGCATTTCAGGCGTTTCGCTCATTTCACCCACTCCTTAAACAGCATGGATTTCATGTGTTTGACTGTTTCCAGTAGTTTTCCTCTGCGTTGTCACAGGGAGCCGAGGGAGGCCCTCTTAGAGCCACTTTACAGAGGGCAGCTACTGAGCTACCCTGGGTAATAAATAAGACATGTCCCCTGGTAATTATGTGCATGCCTAATTTTGCATAACTTCCATTTTCCCTTAGCATCTGGGGCCTCGCGAGGCTGTAGGGGTGTCCACGGGGGTGCCAGGGGAGTTCAGACGCCTGTACGGGTCGTTAGTAGGGGACTGGGAGGGGCCGGCACAACCCTTTAACACCCTGATGAGGGTCGATTGAGACCAAAACATTGGTGAAAAAGATCATTTACATTTTATTGAAGAAGCATCAATATGTTCGTGTGCTGGAGTTATTTTTATTGAGTACATTTTTTCTCTTTGTTCACCCAAATTACACAATGGTTTCCTTACTCTGTAAGCAGTCTATAGACAAGGTATGACAGCACAAAAAATATATAATATCGGTCCCATGACTTGAGTGGGATTTGTACCACAAATGCTAAAACGTTGGCACGTGGAAACAGTGGCAGGGAAACATGGATTGCTGTCAAAACTTGCAGGGTAAGGAAACCAAAATGTCATTTTCTTTTCATTCTTTGCAGGTACTTAACGCATAATGGTTGTGCAATTCCAGTTTCCTAATTTGGATGCCCTCCCAATCCCTCCTCTGTCCCCCCTCTCTAATGAGGTCTGGTCCAATCCCTCCTCTGTCCCCCCTCTCCAATGAGGTCTAGTCCAATCCCTCCTCTGTCCCCCCTGTCCAATGAGGTCTGGTCCAATCCCTCCTCTGTCCCCCCTGTCCAATGAGGTCTGGTCCAATCCCTCCTCTGCCCCCCCTGTCCAATGAGGTCTGGTCCAATCCCTCCTCTGTCCCCCCTCTCCAATAAGGTCTGGTTCAATCCCTCCTCTGTTCCCCCTCTCCAATAAGGTCTGGTCCAATCCCTCCTCTGTTCCCCCTCTCCAATGAGGTCTGTCCCAACTCCCCTGCCCTCTGCAAACCCCATACTGTGGCGACAGGTAGCCTAGTGGTCAGAGCGTTGGGCCAGTAACCAAAAGGTTGCTGGATTGAATCCCTGAGCTCACAAGGTAAAATACTGTCATTCTGCCCCTGAAAAAGACAGTTAACCCACTGTTCCCTGGTAGGCTGTCACTGTAAATAAGAATTTGTTTTTAACTGACTTGCCTAGTTAAATAAAGGTTCAATTGAAAATACTAAATACTGCCTGTTCTGAGGGAGCACGTCAAAGGAGAATGCAATGGCTCCCAAATGCCCATAATGGCTCCCAAATGCCCATAATGGCTCCCAAATGCCCATAATGGCTCCCAAATGCCCATACTCAGCCAGAAGTCGTTGTCTTTTTCAGTGCAGACATTCTCCACCTGTAATGTACTGTAATGTACATGTGGCATCATGTAAAATTACCCTAGTTTCACATTGCTATACTGTCTTTGCTATCTATGCCTGCTTGTGTAGAATACAGTATGTGTGAATCACCCACTTATCCAAGGCGTATTTTGTCTCCAGGAATAGAACTATGTGTTAGTCAATCTGCTGTGGATGTCTCCAGGAATAGAACTATGTGTTAGTCAATCTGCTGTGGATGTCTCCAGGAATACAACTATGTGTTAGTCAATCTGCTGTGGATGTCTCCAGGAATAGAACTATGTGTTAGTCAATCTGCTGTGGACGTCTCCAAGAATAGAACTATGTGTTAGTCAATCTTCTGTGGATGTCTCCAGGAATAGAACTATGTGTTAGTCAATCTGCTGTGGATGTCTCCAGGAATGGATCTGTGTTAGTCAATCTGCTGTGGATGTCTCCAGGAATAGAACTATGTGTTAGTCAATCTGCTGTGGATGTCTCATCTGTCTGGATGTGAGAGAAGGACATGTAGTATTAGTACATACTAGGGCATATCGTAGGCTCCGCCCTAATTGATGAGCTCTCCGTCACCTCCGACCGCATGGCAAATGGCTCAAGACAATGCCCAAGAGCCAGTACACCCCCCTCTATCTCTGTTCCAGAGGACTGTTGAATGTGTGATATAATAATCTTACAGCAGCCGTGTCTGGTATCTGTCTGAAACGTGTCCCCTAAGGAGGACTCTGAAGACCTCTATGTGATCTCTTGTAGTCGTTCAGAATCAACACTGACAACACCGTATGCAACTGTCCTACTCAGCCCACCCATAGATGTGACCCCCTTCCTAGATGATGTTGGCTGGATTGATCTGATTGGACGTCTTAGTTTTACTACCTTTGGTTTGTTATGTGGATTGATCAACAATTTTGAATTTGAATATGAAGTCAGATCTGGTATAAATGGAATGAATGTCTGTCCTCTCTCGTATCCTGTAGCCTCTAGCCTCGTAGGCATCTCTTTGTTCTGCCTCTAGTCCTGTATCCTACCAATGGAAACTGGCTGTATTATATACTCTAGTCCTGTATCCTACCAATGGAAACTGGCTGTATTATATACTCTAGTCCTGTATCCTACCAATGGAAACTGGCTGTATTATATACTCTAGTCCTGTATCCTACCAATGGAAACTGTCTGTATTAAATACTCTAGTCCTGTATCCTACCAATGGAAACTGGCTGTATTATATACTCTAGTCCTGTATCCTACCAATGGAAACTGGCTGTATTATATACTCTAGTCCTGTATCCTACCAATGGAAACTGGCTGTATTATATACTCTAGTCCTGTATCCTACCAATGGAAACTGTCTGTATTATATACTCTAGTCCTGTATCCTACCAATGGAAACTGGCTGTATTATATACTCTAGTCCTGTATCCTACCAATGGAAACTGGCTGTATTATATACTCTAGTCCTGTATCCTACCAATGGAAACTGGCTGTATTATATACTCTAGTCCTGTATCCTACCAATGGAAACTGGCTGTATTATATACTCTAGTCCTGTATCCTACCAATGAAAACTGGCTGTATTATATACTCTAGTCCTGTATCCTACCAATGGAAACTGGCTGTATTATATACTCTAGTCCTGTATCCTACCAATGGAAACTGTCTGTATTATATACTCTAGTCCTGTATCCTACCAATGGAAAATGGCTGTATTATATACTCTAGTCCTGTATCCTACCAATGGAAACTGGCTGTATTATATACTCTAGTCCTGTATCCTACCAATGGAAACTGGCTGTATTATATACTCTAGTCCTGTATCCTACCAATGGAAACTGGCTGTATTATATACTCTAGCCCCGTAGGCATCTCTTTGTTCTGCCTCTAGTCCTGTATCCTACCAATGGAAACTGGCTGTATTATATACTCTAGTCCTGTATCCTACCAATGGAAACTGGCTGTATTATATACTCTAGTCCTGTATCCTACCAATGGAAACTGGCTGTATTATATACTCTAGTCCTGTATCCTACCAATGGAAACTGTCTGTATTATATACTCTAGTCCTGTATCCTACCAATGGAAACTGGCTGTATTATATACTCTAGTCCTGTATCCTACCAATGGAAACTGGCTGTATTATATACTCTAGTCCTGTATCCTACCAATGAAAACTGGCTGTATTATATACTCTAGTCCTGTATCCTACCAATGGAAACTGGCTGTATTATATACTCTAGTCCTGTATCCTACCAATGGAAACTGGCTGTATTATATACTCTAGTCCTGTATCCTACCAATGGAAACTGGCTGTATTATATACTCTAGTCCTGTATCCTACCAATGGAAACTGGCTGTATTATATACTCTAGCCCCGTAGGCATCTCTTTGTTCTAACTCTAGTCCTGTATCCTACCAATGGAAACTGGCTGTATTATATACTCTAGTCCTGTATCCTACCAATGGAAAATGGCTGTATTATATACTCTAGTCCTGTATCCTACCAATGGAAACTGGCTGTATTATATACTCTAGTCCTGTATCCTACCAATGGAAACTGGCTGTATTATATACTCTAGTCCTGTATCCTACCAATGGAAACTGGCTGTATTATATACTCTAGTCCTGTATCCTACCAATGGAAACTGGCTGTATTATATACTCTAGTCCTGTATCCTACCAATGGAAACTGGCTGTATTATATACTCTAGTCCTGTATCCTACCAATGGAAACTGGCTGTATTATATACTCTAGTCCTGTATCCTACCAATGGAAAATGGCTGTATTATATACTCTAGTCCTGTATCCTACCAATGGAAACTGGCTGTATTATATACTCTAGTCCTGTATCCTACCAATGGAAACTGGCTGTATTATATACTCTAGTCCTGTATCCTACCAATGGAAACTGGCTGTATTATATACTCTAGTCCTGTATCCTACCAATGGAAACTGGCTGTAATATATACTCTAGTCCTGTATCCTACCAATGGAAACTGGCTGTATTATATACTCTAGTCCTGTATCCTACCAATGGAAACTGGCTGTATTATATACTCTAGTCCTGTATCCTACCAATGGAAACTGGCTGTATTATATACTCTAGTCCTGTATCCTACCAATGGAAACTGGCTGTATTATATACTCTAGTCCTGTATCCTACCAATGGAAACTGGCTGTATTATATACTCTAGTCCTGTATCCTACCAATGGAAACTGGCTGTATTATATACTCTAGTCCTGTATCCTACCAATGGAAACTGGCTGTATTATATACTCTAGTCCTGTATCCTACCAATGGAAACTGGCTGTATTATATACTCTAGTCCTGTATCCTACCAATGGAAACTGGCTGTATTATATACTCTAGTCCTGTATCCTACCAATGGAAACTGGCTGTATTATATACTCTAGTCCTGTATCCTACCAATGGAAACTGGCTGTATTATATACTCTAGCCCCGTAGGCATCTCTTTGTCTCACCTTGAAACTCTATGACCTTCATGCTTAGAATAATGCCTTGTAATACCTGTTAATGTTCTGTAACTTAAGCTTTATGCCTTGTATGTGAAACCATTCATTTTAAAACGTTATTAAATTATACTTGCTTTGATATTGGCTTCTCGTGACCATTCCTTGATCTTAGTCATCTAAACTCATAATACTTGATTGCACCTGGTTTTACTAGAATGTTAAATCGACTCAGATAATTAATTTAATATACTTTGTAGCAGACAACTGACATGGTCGTATTATGGGTCGCATGTGAGTAATATAATATACATATAACTAATATTACCCCACTACAATATCCTGCTGTATAGAATTAATATTACCCCACTACAATATCCTGCTGTATAGAATTAATATTACCCCACTACAATATCCTGCTGTACAGAATTAATATTACCCCACTACAATATCCTCCTGTACATAATTAATATTACCCCACTACAATATCCTGCTGTACAGAATTAATATTACCCCACTACAATATCCTATTGGAGAGGGGGAACAGAGGAGGGATTGGACCAGACCTCATTGGAGAGAGGGAATAGAGAGGAGATTGGACCAGACCTCATTGGAGAGGGGGGACAGAGGAGGGATTGGGCCAGACCTCATTGGAGAGGGGGGACAGCGGAGGGATTGGACCAGACGTCATTGGAGAGGGGGGACAGCGGAGGGACTGGGCCATACCTCATTGGAGAGGGGTGACAGCGGAGGGATAGGACCAGACCTCATTGGGGAGGGGGAACAGAGGAGGGATTGGACCAGACCTCATTGGAGAGAGGGAATAGAGAGGAGATTGGACCAGACCTCATTGGGGAGGGGGAACAGAGGAGGGATTGGACCATACCTCATTGTAGGGGGGGACAGAGGAGGGATTGGACCATACCTCATTGGAGGGGGGACAGAGGAGTGATTGGGCCAGACCTCATTGGAGGGGGGGACAGAGGAGGGATTGGGCCAGACCTCATTGGAGAGGGGGGACAGCGGAGGGATTGGACCAGACGTCATTGGAGAGGGGGGACAGCGGAGGGATTGGACCAGACCTCATTGGAGAGGGGGGACAGAGGAGGGATTGGACCAGACCTCATTGGAGAGGGGGGACAGAGGAGGGATTGGACCAGACCTCATTAGAGAGGGGGGACAGAGGAGGGATTGGACCAGACCTCATTGGAGAGAGGGGACAGAGGAGGGATTGGACCAGACCTCATTGGAGAGGGGGGACAGAGGAGGGATTGGACCAGACCTCATTGGAGAGGGGGGACAGTGGAGGGATTGGACCAGACCTCATTGGAGAGGGGGGACAGAGGAGGGATTGGACCAGACCTCATTGGAGAGGGGGGACAGAGGAGGGATTGGACCAGACCTCATTGGAGAGGGGGGACAGCGGAGGGATTGGACCAGACCTCATTGGAGAGGGGGGACAGAGGAGGGATTGGGAGGGCATCCAAATCAGGAAGATGGAATTGCACAACCATTATGCGTTAACTACCTGCAAAGAATGAAAAGAAAACCCCCATAAAATGCACCTATTATATGAAGTGTATGATAACCACACAGTCCTCTTGTAAAATGTCCATATCTTAAATGAATTGCCCATTATCACCTACTGTATAAAGAGGTTAGGAGAGCAGGCCGTCTTAGGAACCTGTACTTATGTTTTCTTCCTCCTGAATCCTGAGCGCGGTTGTATTGTTGGTCTCCTCTTCCTGACAGCTTCCCTTCAAGTGCTGGAGTGTCTCTTGTCTTGATGAGGAGATCAAGCAGCGCATTGAAAAGGTAGACTGTCTGTCTGAGGCTGCTGCCTGTCTGAGGGATGCACTGTATGGTTAATGGTGTGTGTGTGTGTGTGTGTGTGTGTGTGTGTGTGTGTGTGTGTGTGTGTGTGTGTGTGTGTGTGTGTGTGTGTGTGTGTGTGTGTGTGTGTGTGTGTGTGTGTGTGTGTGTGTGTGTGTGTGTGTGTATGTGAACTCACACACTGCAAGCATACATTCCTTCACTGGGACTTACATGTTTCAGTGACAGCAGAGAAATACATATTCTTCTGCACCGTCTTCAGGGACCCTCAAAGGACTGCGTTTTCTTATTATCCTTGTAAGTGCACCGCAGTAATGGCTGGTGTTCTATTGCTCTTGAAAATGATGGCATTTATAGTCCCTGTTGCACTCCCTGTTGACTACGTCTGGCAGTTGAAGAGCTATTGTTAGACGAAAAAACAGCCAAACTATTTTTTTTTTACAGCATTATTAATTAAAACGAAAATAACTGAAATCCACCATATAGATATTTCTTACTTATAAAATTGTATACGTTTGCTGTGTCATCAACAGATTTCTTGGAACAGGAATTTGCATAACGGTGGACTTTGTTGTGTGGATAGTTTTTATTTAATTGTTTTCCCCACAATCTGCTATATCCAACATCTCTTACTGCAACTTCAAATAAATCAAAGGACTATTGAATCTATGGGTTGGTTTACAGGCCACAGTATGTCGCTCACATTGATTACAAAGCAGCAATCTGGATAGTTTTTTGTTGGATAAGAAACAACCCATGCTACAGAGCTCGATAGTAGGCCAACAGCAGCACTCCACTGAGAGGATCTGAAAGGAGGGATCAGCTGATCTACAGTACTAGGAAGGGAAAGGGAATTCAATGCATTGTTTTGGGATGGAATTCTCTCTGTTACGTTCCAGAGAGCGGTTCTGTGTTCTGTTCTGAGAACCTCTGGAGTCTTCTGTCTGTCTGTCGGTCTGTCGGTCTGTGTCTGTCAGTGTTCCTCTTTCTCCCCGTGTCAGGAAGCCTCATGTCTCCCATTGAACTCAGAGCCAATCTGCACGGCTGATCTTACAGCATGTCGAGGCATCTTAGTGAAGAAGAAGAAATGCATGACACTGCTAAAGCCCACTGTCGCTCACAGACAGACGGTATCCTACCTCTCTGTATGTCTGCAGCATTAGCCAGACAGAAACCCAACTCCCTGCATAACAGTGCAAAGAGTTAACAGTTTTTTCCCCAGGCTGACATCTCTGCAATGACTGCTGAATCAGTCCTTCCCTCAGTACTCCAGACATGAAACCATTGATTTGTGCTTTAACAGTTGGAGAACAGGGAGAAGGAGGCCCTTACTAGTGGGCCCTAATCGTCTAGGCTCCTCTGGCTAGTCTACCATATTAATGAGCTCTGAGTTTGGGTCTCTCTCTTGCCCATATAGCAATTTGACAAATTGATTGAACACTGAATTAAGACGGCAGATAGAAAGGAATATGGTGTTATTGTAAAACAATAGAAAGGCATGTCTGATTTTCTGTAGTGATAAAAATGGCCTCTCATTTGGGAAATACATTGCTTTAATAAGATCTTGCCTCATAGACTTGTGTTTCACATTGGCAAGATAATTGTGCTGGAGCAGCCTACAACTCCCTATTGAGCTCTGGTTTCTGTCAAGATTTAGAAAGAGAGAACATCCTCCAATTTCTATATTTTACTCCCACAGCGGTCTTTAAATGTACTTAAACAACCTTGAATATTGATTTCTGCGCAAAAACCTGTAGGTAAGACTGTTTATGCAGTACGAGAGAACTAATGCAAACAGAATATATTTGAGTTATGTGGTGCCATTACTTTGAATTAATTCAAGTTGCGCAAGCCGGTTTCAGTGATATGGATATTAGCATGGAAGTACTGGAGTTAGTTCCATATTCATTGCGATTATTTTGGTCTCATCAAATGGAGAGTAAAAATACCTCTGCAAACAAATGAGGGAGAAGTGCATTGGCTTTAAACTGTATCCTTGGCAGTTGATCTTGTTTGAGAGGAAAACTTAAAAGAAAGGACATTTGGCTAAGATTAGCTTATTGGCAACTCAATTGAATTGATTTGAATTGGGAAGAGTTTCCCTTTGAGACTTCATCTTTTAATCATGGCAGTTTTCAGTCTCAGCCACGGTGCCATCTGATGTTCACACAAGAAGGGGACTGCAATTATGTGCCATGTTTTCAGATAGAAGCCCCGTTGGAATCAACAATGTCTGGCACTCTCCCCGTGGTACTTTGACTGCAGTCTGCAGAAACAAACCAGGCTTCATTCTGTGATGTCCTGGGTATCTCTGTTTGAAAACTGCTCAAGCAGGACTTTGGGATGTTTAGCTTTCCTCTCTTTTATTCACTTTTCACAAATGACTTCGCTGGAAACATTGAATTATACATCCAATTCATCTAGAGAATACTTGCTGTATGAAATGTAAAAACAGCAACCTTTTTTTTCCAAGAAATCTTCAAGATGTGTAGCTACACACATAAGATGCTGTATAATGCTTGCAGTGGGGATATGTCTTACACAGGGCATTTGATCTTGGGCAGAGAACTAGCAGTCCTTGAGCTTATGGAATTGCCAGCTCTAGAGAGAGAGACATAGAGAGAGACAGAGAGACAGAGAGGCAGAGAGACAGAGACAGAGAGAGAGACAGAGAGACAGAGACAGAGAGAGAGACAGAGAGAGAGACAGAGACAGGCAGAGAGAGACAGACAGAGAGACAGAGACGGGCAGAGAGAGAGAGATTGAGAGAAGGGTGGAGAGGTGTAGGTGGTAGACTAGAGAGGTCCTTCTATGGGAAGGACCAACAGCTCTGTGCTACCAGAGGGCTTTAGACCCAGGAGAGTGGCAGTGGCAGAGAGGTCTGCTGTGGACACAGCGGGCACAGTGGACGTGGCAGCGGCTGCATCTGGCCAACCCTTCCATGTCCCAATGCTTCCGACAACAGGCCCTGCCAGCCTGGCAGCTGGGTTAAAGTCCTACTGTTCGTCAAAGGGCATTGAGCTGACGAGGCAAGACAGAGGCTGTAGCGTTGACTCCGTGCACAGGAGAGATTAATGGAGAGGAGAGACAGAAAGACAAGGGAATTCATCTGGATTACACCCAGAGACTAATGGCTAATGTGGACGACGAGATGGCAGCTTGAGGGATGGCACCTGGATCGCTTAGCTAGCTACCTCACGTTCAGAGGTTGAGGACTGCTGGCGGTAGTTTAGGAGGCTCGTTCTACAAAAAATATACTTTTGTTTTATAAACGTTTCTCAGGAACTGAAGTATATTGAAAATTGCAATATTCTAGGCTCAAGAGGAGACTAGACGGTGGTTAAACCAGAACCATGCCAAGGATTCCCCATGAGCAACAACATCCCCCCTTTACCATCTCAGGGAGAATGGCGATATTAGCTGAAACAACTCTTGTCCTTCCATGTCTGCTCTCAAAGACAACACACACAGTGACATCTGCATCAGTACAGATAGTGCACAACAATACGCTGATCATGGATCGGAGCATTTCCTCACTTCCTCCTATAATCCTACATAATATATGTGACTTTGCAAGAGGAAGTTGGAGGGAAGTCAATGTGGGATCCTCAGGGAAGATGAACAGAGATTACTTCTGCAGCATCTGTGACGAGACTCTGGCAAGAGACTGTTTAGCCACAATCTATCTTCAGTCTCTTTTACCTCTGTGAAAAGGAAAGCACACAGAACACATCATACATGGCTGCTTTATCTACATTAGTGCTTCCCACACATATCCCACATGCCGAGTTGAAATGAGGATGTAAGTCTTGATATGGAAGGAGAGCTGCTTTTACATGACTGCCATCAAACGTACTGCAACACCCAAAACATGGAAGGAAGGCCAGTGGAACGGTTCTCCTATGTGTGTGTCACACCCGTCCCTACACGGTAGGAGTCTGATATCCGGTGAAGTGTCTGTCATTGACTAATAATCAATTGTAGGAAGTTGATTATTGCTAAGTTGATTATTGCTAAGTTGATTATTGCTAAGTTGATTATTGCTAAGTTGATTGGGGCGGCAGGTACCCTAGTGGTTAGAGCGTTGGACAAGGTACCAACAGATTGCGAGATCGAATCCCCGAGCTGACAAGGTAAAAACCTGTCATTCTGCCCCTGAACAAGGCAGTTAACCCACTGGCCATCATTGAAAATAAGAATTTGTTTTTAACTGACTTGCCTAGTTAAATAAAGGTACAAAAATATATATATATTACAAACTGGATATATTACAGTCCATCTCACCAGTAAATCCTGCTTGATCATCTCCCCTCACTGTTATTAGCCTTTTAACACACTTCCAGACGACAAAATGGTCTGAAACAAAGGAACTGAATATTCTGAACCAGCCCAGTACGACATCAGGAGATAGAGCCGGGCGCGCGGCCGGGCAGCTGATTATTTGAACAGTTGGTGGCAATCTGTGTGTCGCCATTGACCACCATGACCAGGGAACATGGCTGCAGAGGAGGGAAATGTCTTCTGCAGACAATTGGTGTTTTATCACTAAGTTCATCCTGCCCTGGATCAGAAGGTGAGCTGAGATAGTATCTAACAGCTAAATAGTTTGGTTGAGACTTAGTAAAGCCATGTGTTACTGCCTACTGGACTGCCTGGAGTGATATAGGCCTAACTCCTGGAAAGTGATTACTGATGTTATTTCGTAGTGTAGCTTACCTGATGACACAGTGCAGATAACATTCCTATACAGCAGAGAAGCCACCATGACATCTACTTCAGATGGATCCGTGTTCATTCAGGACATCCACTGTATTGTCTGATTCTGAGAAATAGAAAATGACCAGTGCTAATTCTATAAACACATTGAAAGAAGTATCTTATTTACTCCCTTATCAAGTGGTCTGTTTGATTGATAATAGCTTTCAGCCCATTTCATCACCTGTGTGTAGCCCGTAGGCTCAGGCTATGTGGTCTTCCTGTCTTTGCCTGAGAACCAAGGTCTCTTGGGGTGCCAGTTGAGCAGTATGCAGATGGGTATTATTTTCTCTTTCTCAAACCCCACGGCACACTGTTGACAATGGAGAGATGGAGAGAGAGAGAGAGATGGGGAGATGAAGGGAAAGGTAGAGAGAGGGAGAAAGAGCCAGCCAGCCAGCTGGGGACCAGAGTTAGATGGGAGGGGGGGCGGATGTCCAGGATGCATTGCGTTGTACTTCCCTGGCCCCTGAGAGATGTTACTGTACTGCCCTGGCCCCTGAGAGATGTTACTGTACTGCCCTGACTCCTGAGAGATGGTACTGTACTGCCCTGGCTCCTGAGAGATGATACTGTACTGCCCTGGCTCCTGAGAGATGGTACTGTACTGCCCTGGCTCCTGAGAGATGGTACTGTACTGCCCTGGCTCCTGAGAGATGGTACTGTACTGCCCTGGCTCCTGAGAGATGATACTGTACTGCCCTGGCTCCTGCGAGATGGTACTGTACTGCCCTGGCTCCTGAGAGATGGTACTGTACTGCCTGTGACTAAGGTCTTCAAAATAAGTTGTCCTTCACCTTATGATGACAGTAGTCTACTAGGCTACCCTGCCGCCCCATAATGACAGTAGTCTACTAGGCTACCCTGCCGCCCCATAATGACAGTAGTCTCTACTAGGCTACCCTGCCGCCCCATAATGACAGTAGTCTACTAGGCTACCCTGCCGCCCCATAATGACAGTAGT